>NW_024059182.1:15000-39798 GCF_016432855.1 Salvelinus namaycush | reverse complement strand
TCATTGATAGAGTTGACTTACTATTCCCTCATTGATAGAGTTGACTTACTATTCCGTCAGTGGATAAGTTGACTTACTATTCCCTCAGTGATAGAGTTGACTTACTATTCCGTCAGGGATAGAGTTGACTTACTATTCCCTCATGGATAGAGTTGACTTACTATTCCCTCATGATAGAGTTGACTTACTATTCCCTCATTGGATAGAGTTGACTTACTATTCCCTCAGTGATAGAGTTGACTTACTATTCCCTCAGTGATACAGTTGACTTACTATTCCCTCAGTGATACAGTTGACTTACTATTCCCTCAGTGATACAGTTGACTTACTATTCCCTCAGTGATAGAGTTGACTTACTATTCCCTCAGTGATAGAGTTGACTTACTATTCCATCAGTGGATAGAGTTGACTTACTATTCCCTCAGTGATAGAGTTGACTTACTATTCCCTCAGTGATAGAGTTGACTTACTATTCCTCAGTGGATAGAGTTGACTTACTATTCCCTCATTGGATAGAGTTGACTTACTATTCCTCAGTGTAGAGTTGACTTACTATTCCCTCATGGATAGAGTTGACTTACTATTCCCTCAGTGATAGAGTTGACTTACTATTCTCTCAGTGGATAGAGTTGACTTACTATTCCCTCAGTGATAGAGTTGACTTACTATTCCCTCAGTGATAGAGTTGACTTACTATTCCCTCAGTGATATAGTTGACTTACTATTCCCTCAGTGATAGGTTGACTTACTATTCCCTCAGTGGATAGAGTTGACTTACTATTCCCTCAGTGGATAGAGTTGACTTACTATTCCCTCAGTGGATAGAGTTGACTTACTATTCCCTCAGTTGATATATATTTACTTACTATTCCCTCAGTGGATAGAGTCGACTTACTATTCCCTCATTGGATAGAGTTGACTTACTATTCCCTTAGTGATAGAGTTGACTTACTATTCCCTCAGTGATAGAGTTGACTTACTATTCCCTCAGTGGATAGAGTTGACGTACTATTTCCTCAGTGGATAGATTCGACTTACTATTCCCTCATTGGATAGAATTGACTTACTATTCCCTTAGTGATAGAGTTGACTTACTATTCCCTCAGTGATAGAGTTGACTTACTATTCCCTCAGTGGATAGAGTCGACTTACTATTCCCTCAGTGGATAGAGTCGACTTACTATTCCCTCAGTGGATAGAGTCGACTTACTATTCCCTCAGTGGATAGAGTCGACTTACTATTCCCTCAGTGGATAGAGTTGACTTACTATTCCCTCAGTGATAGGTTGACTTACTATTCCCTCAGTGATAGAGTTGACTTACTATTCCCTCAGTGGATAGAGTTGACTTACTATTCCCTCAGTGGATAGAGTTGACTTACTATTCCCTCAGTTGATATAGTTGACTTACTATTCCCTCAGTGGATAGAGTCGACTTACTATTCCCTCATTGGAAAGAGTTGACTTGCTATTCCCTTAGTGATAGAGTTGACTTACTATTCCCTCAGTGATAGAGTTGACTTACTATTCCCTCAGTGGATAGAGTTGACTTACTATTTCCTCAGTGGATAGATTCGACTTACTATTCCCTCATTGGATAGAGTTGACTTACTATTCCCTCATTGGATAGAGTCGACTTACTATTCCCTCAGTGATAGAGTTGACTTACTATTCCCTCATTGGATAGAGTTGACTTACTATTCCCTCAGTGATAGAGTTGACTTACTATTCCCTCAGTGATAGAGTTGACTTTTTATTCCCTCAGTGATAGAGTTGACTTACTATTCCCTCAGTGATAGAGTTGACTTACTATTCTGTCAGTGGATAGAGTTTACTTACTATTCCCTCAGTGATAGAGGTGACTTACTATTCCCTCAGTGGATAGAGTTGACTTACTATTCCCTCATTGGATAGAGTTGACTTACTATTCACTCAGTGATATAGTTGACTTACTATTCCGTCAGTGGATAGAGTTTACTTACTATTCCCTCATTGGATAGAGTTGACTTACTATTCCCTCATTGGATAGAGTTGACTTACTATTCCCTCATTGGATAGAGTTGACTTACTATTCCCTCAGTGATAGAGTTGACTTACTATTCCCTCAGTGATAGAGTTGACTTACTATTCCCTCAGTGATAGAGTTGACTTACTATTCCCTCAGTGGATAGAGTTGACTTACTATTCCCTCAGTGATAGAGTTGACTTACTATTCCATCAGTGGATAGAGTTGACTTACTATTCCCTCAGTGATAGAGTTGACTTACTATTCCCTCAGTGATAGAGTTGACTTACTATTCCGTCAGTGGATAGAGTTGACTTACTATTCCCTCATTGGATAGAGTTGACTTACTATTCCCTCAGTGGATAGAGTTGACTTACTATTCCCTCAGTGGATAGAGTAGACTTACTATTCCCTCATTGGATAGAGTTGACTTACTATTCCCTCAGTGATAGAGTTGACTTACTATTCTCTCAGTGGATAGAGTTGACTTACTATTCCCTCAGTGATAGAGTTGACTTACTATTCCCTCAGTGATAGAGTTGACTTACTATTCCCTCAGTGATAGAGTTGACTTACTATTCCCTCAGTGATATAGTTGACTTACTATTCCCTCAGTGATAGAGTTGACTTACTATTCCCTCAGTGGATAGAGTTGACTTACTATTCCCTCAGTGGATAGAGTTGACTTACTATTCCCTCAGTTGATATAGTTGACTTACTATTCCCTCAGTGGATAGAGTCGACTTACTATTCCCTCATTGGATAGAGTTGACTTACTATTCCCTTAGTGATAGAGTTGACTTACTATTCCCTCAGTGATAGAGTTGACTTACTATTCCCTCAGTGGATAGAGTTGACTTACTATTTCCTCAGTGGATAGATTCGACTTACTATTCCCTCATTGGATAGAGTTGACTTACTATTCCCTTAGTGATAGAGTTGACTTACTATTCCCTCAGTGATAGAGTTGACTTACTATTCCCTCAGTGATAGAGTTGACTTACTATTCCCTCAGTGATAGAGTTGACTTACTATTCCCTCAGTGATAGAGTTGACTTACTATCCCCTCAGTGGATAGAGTTGACTTACTATTCCCTCAGTGGATAGAGTTGACTTACTATTCCCTCAGTGGATAGAGTCGACTTACTATTCCCTCAGTGGATAGAGTCGACTTACTATTCCCTCAGTGATAGAGTTGACTTACTATTCCCTCAGTGGATAGAGTTGACTTACTATTCCCTCATTGGATAGAGTTGACTTACTATTCCCTCATTGGATAGAGTTGACTTACTATTCCCTCAGTGATAGAGTTGACTTACTATTCCCTCAGTGATAGAGTTGACTTACTATTCCCTCAGTGGATAGAGTTGACTTACTATTCCCTCAGTGGATAGAGTTGACTTACTATTCCCTCAGTGGATAGAGTTGACTTACTATTCCCTCAGTGGATAGAGTTGACTTACTATTCCCTCAGTGATAGAGTTGACTTACTATTCCCTCAGTGATAGAGTTGACTTACTATTCCCTCAGTTATATAGTTGACTTACTATTCCCTCAGTGATAGGTTGACTTACTATTCCCTCAGTGATAGAGTTGACTTACTATTCCCTCAGTGGATAGAGTTGACTTACTATTCCCTCAGTGGATAGAGTTGACTTACTATTCCCTCAGTTGATATAGTTGACTTACTATTCCCTCAGTGGATAGAGTCGACTTACTATTCCCTCAGTGGATAGAGTCGACTTACTATTCCCTCATTGGATAGAGTTGACTTACTATTCCCTTAGTGATAGAGTTGACTTACTATTCCCTCAGTGATAGAGTTGACTTACTATTCCCTCAGTGATAGAGTTGACTTACTATTCCCTCAGTGATAGAGTTGACTTACTATTCCCTCAGTGATATAGTTGACTTACTATTCCCTCAGTGATAGAGTTGACTTACTATTCCCTCAGTGATAGAGTTGACTTACTATTCCCTCAGTGGATAGAGTCGACTTACTATTCCCTCAGTGGATAGAGTCGACTTACTATTCCCTCAGTGGATAGAGTCGACTTACTATTCCCTCAGTGGATACAGTCGACTTACTATTCCCTCAGTGATAGAGTTGACTTACTATTCCCCCAGTGATAGAGTTGACTTACTATTCCCTCAGTGATAGGTTGACTTACTATTCCCTCAGTGATAGAGTTGACTTACTATTCCCTCAGTGGATAGAGTTGACTTACTATTTCCTCAGTGATAGAGTTGACTTACCATTCCCTCAGTGATAGAGTTGACTTACTATTCCCTCAGTGGATAGAGTTGACTTACTATTCCCTCAGTGGATAGAGTTGACTTACTATTCCCTCAGTGGATAGAGTTGACTTACTATTCCCTCAGTGATAGAGTTGACTTATTATTCCCTCAGTGATAGAGTTGACTTACTATTCCCTCAGTGGATAGAGTTGACTTACTATTCCCTCAGTGGTAGAGTTGACTTACTATTCCCTCAGTGGATAGAGTTGACTTACTATTCCCTCAGTGGATAGAGTTGACTTACTATTCCCTCAGTGATAGAGTTGACTTACTATTCCCTCAGTGGATAGAGTTGACTTACTATTCCCTCAGTGATAGAGTTGACTTACTATTTCCTCAGTGCGTAGGACGCTCCTTCTCTGTACTGTGACAGGTGAGGGCTGAAGCGCCTGGTGGAGGGAGGGCAGTATTGCAGGATGGGCACTCGGCTTTACATTGTTCAGTCCTGCTTCAGACATGTCAGAGCACACCTGCAGATAGGCCTGGGCTGGGGCAGGCAAGCCGTCTTCAAAGAAATCTGCATCTAGAAGAAAACACCTTTAATGTCCCCCTTTATCTACCAGTCTCTTGTGACAGGTGCAGTGGGCTCCCAAGTGGCACAGCGATCTCAGTGCTAGAGACTTCACTACAGACACCCTGGTTCGACTCCAGGCTGTGTCACAACTGGCCGTGATTGGGAGTCCCATAGGGCGGTGCACAATTGGCCCAGCGTCGTCTGGGTTTGGCCTGTGTTGGCTGCCATTGTAAATAAGAATTTGTTCTTAACTGATTTGCCTAGTTAAATAAAGGTATAATATTATACTCTAATCTCAGGTGTTGATTGGGTTCTGGGTGCAGTGATTACACTCAAACCTCAGGCGTATTCAAATCTTACCCTACAAGGTCCGGAGCCTGCTGGTTTTCGTTTCTACCTGATAATTAATTACACCCACCTGATGACCCAGGTCTAAATCAGTCCCTGATTAGAGGAGAATCACCCACCTGATGACCCAGGTCTAAATCAGTCCTTGATTAGAGGAGAATCACCCACCTGATGACCCAGGTCTAAATCAGTCCCTGATTAGAGGAGAATCACCCACCTGATGACCCAGGTCTAAATCAGTCCCTGAGAATCACCCACCTGATGACCCAGGTCTAAATCAGTCCCTGATTAGAGGAGAATCACCCACCTGATGACCCAGGTCTAAATCAGTCCCTGATTAGAGGAGAATCACCCACCTGATGACCCAGGTCTAAAACAGTCCCTGATTAGAGGAGAATCACCCACCTGATGACCCAGGTCTAAATCAGTCCCTGATTAGAGGAGAAAAATAAAATGAAGGACTACAACTAGCTCCAAGGTTTAGACTCAGAGATAATGCATCAACAAAACACTTTTTACTCCGTGGATTCAATGTTTTTCTCTGGTGTTTGTAAATAGGAACCCATCACAAGCATAGGCTACTGTATCGCTCATGTCGGCAGATTCACCACTGACTATGTGAAATGAGAGATACAAAGGGGCAGCGTACATTTTTGTTGTTGTTGAGAAAAAGTAAATTTTCAACAAATACGCAGCCAGGTCACCTGTGATTACAAGTCAGTATTCGACGTCCATCCATGTCTGAGGAAGTCGGGAGATGATGTGGAAACCGGCCACTAGGGGCAACAGTGAGCGCTGTTAAATTCAAGTAGGTTTCAGTTTTGCCAGGGATGGCAGATGGGCATAAGCATCTACCTCTGCTTCTGTTGCTAAAGGTTGCACGTTCAAATCCAGAAAGATAAAGTTGTTTTTTTGCATTTTTGTTTTAAGTTTATCCCAAACCTTAACACTTACCCTTAACCATTCGTAGTTAATGCCTAACCTTAAGATTTTCGTATTTAATTCCTAAACTTAACCTTAAACACTTTGAAATTTGACGTTTAGAACAACTTCTAAATTTGACGTTTGAGAAACACGGATAAACGTCAAATTCTGACGTGAGACTGTGAGAGCTAGTTGAAACACCAGTACTCGGTGCATGGGTTAGTCACATCTGCACTAAGTGAATGAGTCATGCAGCCTAAACATTGTTTTCTTGTTACACATGATAATGGATCTCCCTTAGTGACCACTAAAATACTTACTATTTCCATGGCAACTGGAGGCCTTTTGGCAATGTTTTCAACCTTTGCTGGCTTCAAACTCATTCCACAGAGGGCCTAGTGTCTGCTGGATTTAGGTTTTTCCTTTCAATTAAGACCTAGACAACCAGGTGAGGGGAGTTCCTTAATAATCAGTGACCTAGACAACCAGGTGAGGGGAGTTCCTTAATAATCAGTGACCTAGACAACCAGGTGAGGGGAGTTCCTTAATAATCCGTGACCTAGACAACCAGGTGAGGGGAGTTCCTTAATAATCAGTGACCTAGACAACCAGGTGAGGGGAGTTCCTTAATAATCAGTGACCTAGACAACCAGGTGAGGGGAGTTCCTTAATAATCAGTGACCTAGACAACCAGGTGAGGGGAGTTCCTTAATAATCAGTGACCTAGACAACCAGGTGAGGGGATTTCCTTAATAATCAGTGACCTAGACAACCAGGTGAGGGGATTTCCTTAATAATCAGTGACCTAGACAACCAGTTGAGGGGAGTTCCTTACTAATCAGTGACCTAGACAACCAGGTGAGGGGAGTTCCTTACTAATCAGTGACCTAGACAACCAGGTGAGGAGAGTTCCTTAATAATCAGTGACCTAGACAACCAGGTGAGGGGAGTTCCTTACTAATCAGTGACCTAGACAACCAGGTGAGGGGAGTTCCTAACTAATCAATGACCTTAAGTGAGGAGTGAAAACCTGCAGACACTCGGCTTCTCTGTGGAAGGAGTTTGACACGTGTGCCCTACTGTACATAGTGCAGTACTTTGGACCAGAGATCTATATAGCAAATAGAATGGCGTTTCAGATGCAGCCTAAAGCCGAACCAGGTAGGTTCTCTTACCAGGTGTGATGGTTTTCTCAGAGACGAAGCTTTCCGATGAGTTCTCAGAAGGGATATCCATACTCTGTATGGAGGAGAGTGGGATGTCTGTGTCTGTACTAGTCAGCCAGGTAGACTCTGTCTCCTTGGTCCAGCTCTCCAGGTACCTGGGCTCCAGAACATCAGTCCTGCTGCCACCACACCCCATGGTGCCTGCTATAGTTCCCCCTACTTAGCAGGGAGGAAAGGGGCAGACCAGGTTCTCCTCAGACAGAGAAAGAGGAGAGAGAGAGACCCAAACGGTGGGACTCTGGCTCTTGGGTCCTCTCAGACAGAGACAGGAAAATGAAGAGACAGACAGGTACCTCCTCTCAGCGGGCGCAGAGAAGGGTGGGATCAGAGCTGTGGAACTGTGTTTCAGAGGTGATTTGGAATCCCACTCTCTTGAAGAGATAACCCTTACTGAGACTTGTAAGCCCTGATGTTGTAACCCTAAGCTAACTCTGATGTTGCCCTCTGACCTTTGGTCTAATGGGTTGGTGAGTCAGCAGGACGCCTGGATGTCCTCTTGGTCTAATGGGTTGGTGGGCCAGCAGGACGCCTGGGGTTGATTGCAATGTACCAAATACATGAGATCTAAGAAAAGAATCTGCCAGATGTCAAGGAATCAGCAGTAGGTGCAATCCTCTCTCAAGGGGAAGGCTGAGGTGGTTTGTAGTGGCATTCACTACCAGTACCCATTTGTTAGATTTTCCGCCATTTTCTTTAAATCACTTCAGTTGATTTGATTCAGCAGAATTGTTGGGGTCTTTTTTTTCTTCTACAGATTCCTGTTCCTCTGCAGGTGAAGTAGGACACACAGTGGGCGGGTCTTACATCTCACCTGGCCAACCTCTGCACCTGCATTGTCAACACCCCATTGGTCCAATGACATATCAGTCTGTCGGGGAGCCTGAGGGGTTTTGCCTAGGGAAAGGATGGAGAAAGCATGTCAACTGTGCATGTCATTTGTTAGGCATAAGAAAGTTGCATCTTGTTGTGTTATTAGCTGCTGTTTTATGATTTAAATTAAATGACTATCTGACACGGAAAGTAGGGTGACTGGCATCTTAATTTATTGTTTCCATGTCTAATATTTGGCGTGTTTTTGGACGTTTTTTGTGCAAAATGAAAATTACTGTTGGGGATTTTGAAATCACACTGACATCATAACCAACTGAAATGCCATATATATATATATATTTTTTTTTTTACCAATGTATCGAAATTACTGTATGCGTTAGCATGTATTGGCACACGCCTGTAATAACAGTACGATAACACAGAGCACCACATCTATGTCGTTGTGGGCCATAATAACATCACAATAAATCAATGACGTTTCAATAGAAAATTAGACAGATGCGACTAAAGAAGAATATAAAATATGAACGTGAATGTCTAATATTCAGCTATACTCTATAGGCTACCCTTTTCATGTGTTCATCTGATATAAAACGCAATAACAATAGTCTTGCGCTTGCATTAATTTACTTACTATTCACGGACATCCACCGGTTTCCTATTTTTCCGCCTAACCTCCTCTCATCCCTCCTTTCAGAGCGAGTAGCCTCCCACCAGAGCCAGTAAAACCATTGGGTCAACAATGACACTCCCCCTTCGCCGTGTGTGTGTGTGTGTGTGTGTGTTTGTGTACGCGCGCGGGGGCTAGCGCTCGCAAGCGTGAACGAGCCTGCCCTATGCGCGCATATTAGTGCTTGTAGCCTATTTGAACATTGATAGCAGAAATGCCACGTCATCTGCAGTCTCTTGATTCGTGTCTCACATATTCTCCCAAATGGGGCTATAGTGAAAAAACATACTGTCATTTATCTTGATTGAAGCATCACACTTGATTATATTTACAATGAGCACTACAAGTAATTACACTGTAATGAATTGCTCTTTGAAAATATATTTTGTATTCCTTATTTTACCTGGGAGCTCAGAGTACATTGGAATTCAAATCAACTGAAGTAAAAGCATGTCATGATGCTGGATGTAAAATCCCTGACACACCTACTCTCTGCTCACTGTGAGGCATCTGTGTGTGAGTCAGATGTATTGTGTAATGCTAAAGAGATGATGTGCATCCCAAATGGCACTCCATTCCCTAAATAGTGTACTACTGTTGATGAGGCCCATAGGACTATGGTCAACAGGGAATAGGATGCCGTTTGGGAAGCTCCCATTATGGTCCTTGTTCCCCTACACAGAATAAAAGGGTTATTCGGCTGTCCCCATAGGAAAACCCTTTAAAGAACCCCTTTTGGTTCCAGGGAGAACCCTTTTGGGTTCCAAGGAGAACCCTTTTTTGGTCCCAGGGAGAACCCTTTTGGGTTCCATGTAGGACCCTTTCCACAGAACCAAAAAGGGTTCTCCCTGGAACCAAAAAGGGTTCTCCCTGGAACCAAAAAGGGTTCTCCCTGGAACCAAAAAGGGTTCTCCCTGGAACCAAAAAGGGTTCTCCCTGGAACCAAAAAGGGTTCTCCCTGGAATCTCCCTTGAAGTCGATCTATAATATAATCTATAAAGTCGATCTATAATATAATCTACAATATAATCTATAATATAATCTACAATATAATTTATGAAGTCGATCTACAATATATTCTATAAAGTCGATCTATAATATAATCTACAATATAATCTATAATATCATCTACAATATAATCTATGAAGTCGATCTATAATATAATCTATAAATTCGATCTATAATATAATCTACAATATAATCTATGAAGTCGATCTACAATATATTCTATAAAGTCGATCTATAATATCATCTACAATATAATCTATAATATAATCTACAATATAATCTATGAAGTCGATCTATAATATCATCTGCAATATAATCTATGAAGTCGATCTATAAATGGATAACAAAGGAGATACAACTCTACACTCTTGTAAAAAATTTACAAAATTGACCAAGAAAAACAAAAAAACATACAAAATAAAGTATCTTTTGTCTCTCTGTGTTTCATACATTTCCTTCAATTCTCTAGAGGCTGAATGTATCTCACCGGCGAAAGCATCCGAGCGAACGAAACAGCGCCCCTCAGTCTCAGTATGTGTAGCGTATCTATCTGAAGCTGTCTGGTCAGAAAGAGCATGCCATTGTTGCCGCCTGTGGCATTGAATGCAAGGGAAGCTAGCGAGTATTTCGCCTCCTTTGATATTTTTATTTTTGTATAATAGCCAAGCAGTATTGATCTGAACTAAGTGAGCTCAGCTATGAATGGTCCTGGTGCACACAAAAAAAAAAGGAAGCCAGTTTGGATTTGGCTTCAGACCAATCACATCACAAGCCAAACGTCAGAAAAAAACTTGCATTGTTGCATCTTGTTGTGTTGTCTTCCTCCAGTGGCTAGCTAGCTCCCTTTCCTAAATTAGCCATGGATGGAGATAGGGATCTGAACTTGTGGTTTTACTTAATTCTCCGTACTGACCAGTGATTATAACGCTGATTATGACCCGACCATAAATTCATACATTGTGCCTCTGGCCTGAGAGGATGGAAGTTCAACATGTAGTATGCTAATGTTAACTAGCTGGTTTGGCGTACCATTGACCATGAAAGGAAGTTAGGCTAGCGAGCAAATATTTTAGCCAGGTAGCTTAGGACAACAACAAATAAAGTATGTACTGTATGACAGAGTCATAGAATGTTTACGAAACAAGGAAGAGAGGAGGATGTCATTGGCATTTCTCTACAAGTGAGTCAACATGTTTTTCTACTTGAACGCACGCACACAGAAATCAGAACCATGGACAGCCAATCGTTTTTGGTATCTTTTAGTTGTCACTGTCACTAAGCATAGGTGAGATGATGCTTGAAATGTTGAAGTTGAAATGGTGCTGGAATAGTGGAGGCAGCTCCTGTTTTCTTTGCGACTTGTGGTAACTCTCCGTGGTTCTAAATCAATAGCTGTTTAGTAGTCCGAAAATGTCGGGAAAATTAGCTTGTTTGACCATGCTGTAGGTAAACATGTTTTGTGGACTTCACCGGACAGAGGTCGCTCTCCGGTTCTGTGATGAAACAAAGGTGTGATTGAATTTATTCTGCCACTGTGTCTTCTTATTGTCTCGGCCTTTAGGCCCATATATCAGGGTGGCAAGGCATATGAACTAACAAGTTATAGAGCAAACAACACAATTATCACAACACATATGTTGTAATATGGCTTTTTTTTTCTGGATTGGCTTCCCCAGTGATTTTACCCACGCACCACTACTGAAAGGAGACAAGATGTGAGATTCAAAGAAAGGGTCCAAATCACAGGTGTGGTTGGTGGCCCCTCAACTGGGGAGGACAGGCTTGTGGTAAAGGCTGGAGCGGAATCAGTGGAATGGTATCAAAATGCACTAAACAAAGCAACATGGTTTCCATGGTTTCCATGTGTTTCATGCCATTCCATCTGCTAGCCCCGGCCCGCTAGCTGTCTGATTCGCTGTGTCTCCAGCTCGCTTTGCGTAGTAGCGACTACTGAATTGGCTCCCTGACTCATCTATTGCAACTCACTGGACCCTATGATCAGTCGGCTACACATGCCTCTCCCTAATGTCAATATGCGATGTCTATTGCTGTTTTGGTTAGTGATTATTGTCTTATTTCACTGTAGAGCATCCAGCTAGCCCTTTTGATCCACCCCCCACACATGGGGTGACCTCACCTGGCTTAACTGGTGCCTCTAGAGACAAAACCTCTCTCATCGTCACTCAATGTCTAGGTTTACCTCCACTGTACTCACATCCTACCATACCCTTATCCTACTCCTCCTCAGTTCCTCTGGAGATGTAGAGGTTAACCCAGGTCCTGCAGCCCCCAGCACCACTCTCATTCCCCAGGCGCTCTCATTTGTTGACTTCTGTAACCGTAAAAGCCTTGGTTTCATGCATGTTAACATCAGAAGCCTTCTCCCTAAGTTTGTTTTATTCACTGCTTTAGCACACTCCGCCAACCCGGATGTCCTAGCCGTGTCTGAATCCTGGCTTAGGAAGGCCACCAAAAATCCAGAAATTTCCATCCCTAACTATAACATTTTCTGACAAGATAGAACTGCCAAAGGGGGCGGAGTTGCAATCTACTGCAGAGACAGCCTGCAGAATTCTGTCATACTATCCAGATCTGTGCCAAAACAATTTGAGCTTCTATTTTTTTTAAATCCACCTTTCCAGAAAGAAGTCTCTCAATGTTGCTGCTTGTTACAGACCCCCTTCAGCCCCCAGCTGTGCCCTGGACACCATATGTGAATTGATTGCCCCCCCATCTATCTTCAGAGTTCGTACTGTTAGGTGACCTAAACTGGGACATGTTTAACACTCAGGCCATCCTACAATCCAAGCTAGATGCCCTCAATCTCACACAAATTATCAAGGAACTTACCAGGTACAACCCTAAATCCGTAATCATGGGCACCCTCATAGATATCATCCTGACCAACTTGCCCTCAAAATACAGCTCTGCTGTCTTCAACCAGGATCTCAGCGATCACTGCCTCATTGCCCGTGTGCGTAATGGGTCCGCGGTCAAACCACCACCTCTCATCACTGTCAAACGCCCCCCAAAACACTTCGGCGAGCAGTCCTTTCTAATCGACCTGACCTGGATATCCTGGAAGGATATTGACCTCATCCCGTCAGTAGAGGATGCCTGGTTGCCCTTTAACAGTGCTTTCCTCGCAATCTTAAATAAGCATGCCCCATTCAAAAAATGTAGAACTAAGAACAGATATAGCCCTTGGTTCACCCCAGACTTGACTGCCCTTAACCAGCGCAAAAACATCCTGTCGCGTTGTGCATTAGCATTGAATAGCCCCCGCGATATGCAACTTTTAGGGAAGTCAGGAACCAATATACTCAGTCAGTTAGGAGCTAAGGCTATCTTTTTCAAACAGAAATTTGCATCCTGTAGCACTAATTCCAAAAAGTTTTGGGACACCGTAAAGTCCATGGAAAATAAGAGCACCTCCTCCCAGCTTCCCACTGCACTGAGGATAGGAAACACTGTCACCATCGATAAATCGACGATAATCGATAATTTCAACAAGCATTTTTCTACGGCTGGCCTTGTTTTCCACCTGGCTACCCCTACCCCGGCCAACAGCTCAGCACCCCCTGCAGCAACTTGCCCAAGCCCCCCCCCCCCCTGCTTCTCCTTCACCAAAATCCCGACAGCTGATGTTCTGAAAGAGCTGCAAAATCTGGACCCATACAAATCAGCTCGGCAAGACAATCTGGACCCTCTCTTTCTAAAATTATCCACAGAAATTATTGCAACCCGTATTACTAGCCTGTTCAACCTCTCATTCGTATCATTTGAGATCCCCAAAGATTGGAAAGCTATTGCGGTCATCCCCCTCTTAAATGGGAGAGACACTCTAGACCCAAACTGTTATAGACCTATATCCATCCTGCCCTGCCATTCTGAAATCTTCGAAAGCCAAGTTAATAACAAACAGATCACCGACCATTTCAAATTCCACCGTACCTTCCCCACTATGCAGCCTGATTTTCGAGCTGGTCATGGGTGCACCTCAGCCTCAGATATCATAACCGCCATCGATAAAAGACAGTACTGTGCAGCCGTCTTCATCAACCTGGCCGAGGCTTTCGACTCTGTCAATCACCGCATTCTTATCGGCAGACTCAATAGCCATGGCTTCTCAAATGACTGCTTCGCCTGGTTCACCAACTACTTCTCAGATAGAGTTCAGTGTGTCAAATCGGAGAGCGTGTTGTCTGGACCTCTGACAGTCTCTATGGGGTTGCCACAGGGTTCAATTCTCAGGCCGACTCTTTTTTCTGTATATATCAATGATGTCACTCTTGCTGCTGGTGATTCTCTGATCCACCTCTACGCAGACGACACCATTCTGTATACATCTGGCCCTTCTTTGGACACTGTGCTAACAAACCTCCAAATGAGATTCAATGCCATACACCACTCCTTCCATGGCCTCCAACTGCTTTTAAATGCTAGTAAAACTAAGTGCATGCTTCAACCGATTGCTGCCCGCACCCGCCCGCCCGACTAGCACCACTACTCTGGACGGTTCTGACTTAGAATATGTGGACAACTACAAATACCTAGGTGTCTGGTTAGACTGTAAACTCTCCTTCCAGACTCACATTAAGCATCTCCAATCCAAAATTAAATCTAGAATCGGCTTCCTATTTCGCAACAAAGCCTCCTTCACTCATGTTGCCAAACATACCCTCGTAAAACTGACTATCCTACCGATCCTTGACGTTGGCGATGTCATTTACAAATTAGCCTCCAACACTCTACTCAGCAATCTGGATGTAGTCTATCACAGTGCCATCCGTTTTGTCACCAAAGCCCCATATACTACCCACCACTGCGACCTGTATGCTCTCGCTGGCTGGCCCTCACTACATATTCATCACCAAACCCACTGGCTCCAGGTCATCTATAAGTATTTGCTAGGTAAAGCCCCGCCTTAGCTCAGCTCACTGGTCACCATAGCAACAACCACCCGTAGCACACGCTCCAGCAGGTATATTTCACTGGTCATCCCCAATGCCAACACTTCCTTTGGCCGCCTTTCCTTCCTGACCTGGATGCCAATGACTGTAACGAATTGCAAAAATCACTGAAGCTGGAGTCTTATATCTCCCTCTCTAACTTTAAGCATCAGCTGTCAGAGCAGCTTACCAATCACTGTACCTGTACACAGCCAATCTGTAAATAGCCCACCTAACTACCTCATCCCCATATTGTTACTTATCCTCTTGCTCTTTTGCACCTCAGTATCTCTACTTGCACATCATCATCTGCACATCTATCACTCCAGAGTTAATGCTACATTGTTATTATTTCACCTCTATGGCCTGTTTATTGCCTTACCTCCATACTCTTCTACATTTGCACACACTGTACATAGATTTTTCTATTGTGTTATTGACTGTAAGTTTGTTTATGTGTCACTGTGTTGTTGTTTTTGTCTCACTGCTTTGCTTTATCTTGACCAGGTCATGGTTGTAAATGAGAACTTGTTTTCAACTGGCCTACCTTGTTAAATAAAGGTGAAAAAAATACATTTGTTCCATTCCTGCCATTATTATGAGCCGTCCTCCCTTCAGCAGCCTCCTGTGGTCTCTTGAGCATTTGCCATAATATTAGATTTTCTGAGTGAGAACGAGCTTTTGCATAAATATTTGATTTTCTGAGTGAGAACTTCACTATAATGTCCACAAGAGGACAGCCACTGTTCAATTATGTTGTTATACCAGAGTTCTGCACTGGTTGGCTGGATATTTGTAGCACACACACACACACACACACACACACACACACACACACACACACACACACACACACACACACACACACACACACACACACACACACACACACACACACACACACACACACACACATATTTTCATACAGTATCTCACTTATCAGAAGAAGAAATACATCTCAGCAGTGTGAATCCTATAGAATCACTGGTTTCAGATTTATGTAATGAACTACAGAAGAGATATATCAAAACAAAAGATATGCACCTCACTTTGTGTGTGTGTGTGTAGATATGTGTAGATATATTTTCACATTTATTTAGTGTAGATATATTTTCACATTTATTTAGTGTAGATATATTTTCACATTTATTTAGTGTAGATATATTTTCACATATATTTAGTGTAAATATATTTTTTACAGATATTTAATATTCATGATAATTCAGACCTCTCTAAGGACGTGGCAACAAACAACCTGTATCTACACACATTGATGATTGATGGATAGGTGACAGACGGTGGAATGCACTACAGGATTGAAGTATTTTTAGTCCCATATTTGGTCATGGGCTAGTCTGGGTACCAGTCTGTTTAGTCATGTCAATATTATGTAGACTGGCAACCAGGCTAGTCATGCCAATATTATAGTCTGGGTACCAGTCTGTTTAGTCATGCCAATATTATGTAGACTGGCAACCAGGTTAGTCATGCCAATATTATGTAGACTGGCAACCAAGCTAGTCATGACAGTATGATGTAGACTGGCAACCAGGCTAGTCATGACAATATTATGTAGACTGGCAACCAGGCTAGTCATGACAGTATGATGTAGACTGGCAACCAGGCTAGTCATGACAATATTATGTAGACTGGCAACCAGGCTAGTCATGACAATATTATGTAGACTGGCAACCAGGCTAGTCATGACAGTATGATGTAGACTGGCAACCAGGCTAGTCATGACAATATTATGTAGACTGGCAACCAGGCTAGTCATTCCAATATTATGTAGACTGGCAACCAGGCTAGTCATGCCAATATTATAGTCTGGGTACCAGTCTGTTTAGTCATGCCAATATTATGTAGACTGGCAACCAGGTTAGTCATGCCAATATTATGTAGACTGGCAACCAAGTTAGTCATGACAATATTATGTAGACTGGCAACCAGGTTAGTCACGACAATATTATGTAGACTGGTAACCAGGTTAGTCATGACAATATTATGTAGACTGGTAACCAGGTTAGTCATGACAATATTATGTAGACTGGCAACCAGGCTAGTCATGACAATATTATGTAGACTGGTAACCAGGTTAGTCATGACAATATTATGTAGACTGGTAACCAGGTTAGTCATGACAATATTATGTAGACTGGTAACCAGGTTAGTCATGACAATATTATGTAGACTGGTAACCAGGTTAGTCATGACAATATTATGTAGACTGGTAACCAGGTTAGTCATGACAATATTATGTAGACTGGCAACCAGGCTAGTCATGACAATATTATGTAGACTGGCAACCAGGTTAGTCACGACAATATTATGTAGACTGGTAACCAGGTTAGTCATGACAATATTATGTAGACTGGCAACCAGGCTAGTCATGACAATATTATGTAGACTGGCAACCAGGTTAGTCATGACAATATTATGTAGACTGGCAACAAGGTTAGTCATGACAATATTATGTAGACTGGTAACCAGGCTAGTCATGCCAATATTATAGTCTGGGTACCAGTCTGTTTAGTCATGCCAATATTATGTAGACTGGCAACCAGGTTAGTCATGCCAATATTATGTAGACTGGCAACCAAGTTAGTCATGACAATATTATGTAGACTGGCAACCAGGTTAGTCACGACAATATTATGTAGACTGGTAACCAGGTTAGTCATGACAATATTATGTAGACTGGTAACCAGGTTAGTCATGACAATATTATGTAGACTGGCAACCAGGCTAGTCATGACAATATTATGTAGACTGGTAACCAGGTTAGTCATGACAATATTATGTAGACTGGTAACCAGGCTAGTCATGACAATATTATGTAGACTGGCAACCAGGCTAGTCATGACAATATTATGTAGACTGGTAACCAGGTTAGTCATGACAATATTATGTATACTGGCAACCAGGCTAGTCATGACAATATTATGTAGACTGGCAACCAGGTTAGTCATGACAATATTATGTAGACTGGCAACCAGGCTAGTCATGACAATATTATGTAGACTGGCAACCAGGTTAGTCATGACAATATTATGTAGACTGGCAACAAGGTTAGTCATGACAATATTATGTAGACTGGTAACCAGGTTAGTCATGACAATATTATGTAGTCGTTACAAGTACAGTCCAGCTTCAAGTACAGTTCTGTCACCTTCCTAGTTGTGTTACAGTGAATCTAGTTGTGTTACAGTGAATCTAGTTGTGTTACAGTGAATCTAGTTGTGTTACAGTGAATCTAGTCGTGTTACAGTGAATCTAGTCGTGTTACAGTGAATCTAGTCGTGTTACAGTGAATCTAGTCGTGTTACAGTGAATCTAGTCGTGTTACAGTGAATCTAGTCGTGTTACAGTGAATCTAGTCGTGTTACAGTGAATCTAGTCGTAGAGCTCTGGAACCTTCATTTATTTTTCTCCGTTTGGCCTTTATGACTTTGAACATATGGCTTGTGGCTAAAAGTCTCTCTGCAACAGATAAGTCTCAAGGCTTTTTTTTTTAAACTTCAATGCTCTTGTTACTTTTCGAAGCTCACGCTGTGTTTTCACGTGTGTGTTTGCCAACAGACACGTGTGTCTGAATGATGCTTTGAGCATGACAGTTTATTTCTGTTGGTCATTACTCATCAGAGCTTTGCTTCAAACAGCTGGGGAAGTTTGATAGCAAATAATATGCATTTCTCTACTGATTTATGAGTAGGCTTTGGCAGGGGGAGAGGAACGGGGTGGCCAGGGAGGAAGGGGGAGGAGGAGGAACGGGGGTAACGTCATGCTCTGGCTCAGTCTGTCAGTGTGCAGGAGAAAGACAACAACCAGTGGAGTGCAAGCCTAGTACGGCAGGCTGAGTTATGGAAGACATAAGTAGGATGGTTTAAGGCTGTGGTGAACTAAGGAGGATAGTTTGGGTTGTGGTGAACTAAGGAGGATAGTTTGGGTTGTGGTGAACTAAGGAGGATAGTTTGGGTTGTGGTGAACTAAGGAGGATAGTTTGGGTTGTGGTGAACTAAGGAGGATAGTTTAGGTTTGTGGTGAACTAAGGAGGATAGTTTGGGTTGTGGTGAACTAAGGAGGATAGTTTAGGTTTGTGGTGAACTAAGGAGGATAGTTTGGGTTGTGGTGAACTAAGGAGGATAGTTTAGGTTTGTGGTGAACTAAGGAGGATAGTTTAGGTTTGTGGTGAACTAAGGAGGATAGTTTGGGGTTGTGGTGAACTAAGGAGGATAGTTTGGGTTGTGGTGAACTAAGGAGGATAGTTTGGGTTGTGGTGAACTAAGGAGGATAGTTTGGGTTGTGGTGAACTAAGGATGATAGTCTGGGGTTGTGGTGAACTAAGGAGGATAGTTTGGGGTTGTGGTGAACTAAGGAGGATAGTTTGGGGTTGTGGTGAACTAAGGAGGATAGTTTGGGTTTGTGGTGAACTAAGGAGGATAGTTTGGGTTGTGGTGAACTAAGGATGATAGTCTGGGGTTGTGGTGAACTAAGGAGGGTAGTCTGGGGTTGTGGTGAACTAAGGAGGATAGTTTGGGTTGTGGTGAACTAAGGAGGCTGTGTTCCCACACAAACCTAAACTTGTAGGCCTATTTGATATGGAAGTCAGACTGGCACTCACACACACACACACACACACACACACACACACACACACACACACACACACACACACACACACACACACACACACACACACACACACACACACACACACACACACACACACACACACACAGGCGGAGGGGGCTCTGTCCTCCTCATCCATCAGGACCCAGAGCGAATGGGCCGTCTTCTTCCTCTTTTCATTAGAGCAAAGTGGTGACCTGCCGTCCAACATCCTGCCAGAGATCCGTCTGTCTGTCCAGCTACCCTGAAAGCTACCCTGCCGTCGAACCACCTGCCAAAGACCTGTCTGTCTTTCCAGCTACCCTGAAAGCTACCCTGTCATCGAACCACCTGCCAAAGACCTGTCTGTCTTTCCAGCTACCCTGAAAGCTACCCTGACACGTTTGCTTCCACCAGGACAGACGCTAATGGAGGGAGATGGTTTCCATTGGGTTTAAGTTGCCATAGTAGATAATCGACTGGAATATGATGTCGATTAGAATTGGATGAGTGTCAATAGTTGTTGATGTGTTCAGTGCCTGATTGTCTTGGGGTCATATCATCGCTGTAACTGTAGGCTTTAGGATATCCTCACACATCTTGCCCACATCAATACAGAGCACTGACAAAGGATCTAGGGGATTAGCAAAATTCGTGACTTGTAGGCAAGCAGATGTCAAGATGTCGGCGGCTGAAGCCACTAACAGAAAAACAACATTTAATCGACCAACATGGGACATGCCACTCTAACGCCGATGAGCAAAACGACTAGCGGGCCATTGACTGCTGATAGCGGGCCATTGATTACTGATAGCGGGCCACTGATTACTGATAGCGGGCCAATAATTATTGATAGCGGGCCATCGATTACTGATAGCGGGCCACTGATTACTGATAGCGGGCAATTCATTACTGATAGCGGGCCATTGATTACTGATAGCGGGCAATTCATTACTGATAGCGGGCCATTGATTACTGATAGCGGGCAATTCATTACTGATAGCGGGCCATTGATTACTGATAGCGGGCCACTGATTACTGATAGCGGGCAATTCATTACTGATAGCGGGCCATACGTGGGTCACAGTGAGTCTGCAACATCACAATCCCACCAATCAGGAAAGATGTGACGTGACCCCATTGGATTGGAAGAGGTGAAACATTGCCATCTACCATGACATGTCTAGCAGTCTGAGTATTATAGAACCAGTGGACCCCATACTGTCTCTCAATATAGATACTAGTGGACCCATACTGTCTCTCATTATAGATACTAGTGGACCCCATACAGTCTCTCATTATAGATACTAGTGGACCCATACTGTCTCTCATTATAGATACCAGTGGACCCCATACTGTCTCTCATTATAGATACCAATGGACCCATACTGTCTCTCATTATAGATACCAGTGGACCCCATACTGTCTCTCATTATAGTTACTAGTGGACCCCATACTGTCTCTCATTATAGATACCAGTGGACCCCATACTGTCTGTCAATATAGCTACTAGTGGACCCCATACTGTCTCTCATTATAGATACTAGTGGACCCCATACTGTCTCTCATTGTAGATACTAGTGGACCCCATACTGTCTCTCATTATAGATACCAGTGGACCCCATACTGTCTCTCATTATAGATACCAGTGGACCCATACTGTCTCTCATTATAGATACTAGTGGACCCCATACTGTCTCTCATTATAGATACCAGTGGACCCCATACAGTCTCTCATTATAGATACCAGTGGACCCCATACTGTCTCTCATTATAGATACCAGTGGACCCCATACTGTCTCTCATTATAGATACCAGTGGACCCCATACTGTCTCTCATTATAGATACCAGTGGATGCCATACTGTCTCTCATTATAGAACCAGTGGACCCCATACTGTCTCTCATTATAGATACTAGTGGACCCATACTGTCTCTCATTATAGATACCAGTGGACCCCATACTGTCTTTCATTATAGATACCAGTGGACCCCATACTGTCTCTCATTATAGATACCAGTGGACCCCATACTGTCTCTCATTATAGATACTAGTGGACCCATACTGTCTCTCATTATAGATACCAGTGGACCCCATACTGTCTCTCATTATAGATACCAGTGGACCCCATACTGTCTCTCATTATAGATACCAGTGGACCCATACTGTCTCTCATTATAGATACTAGTGGACCCCATACTGTCTCTCATTATAGATACCAGTGGACCCCATACTGTCTCTCATTACAGATACCAGTGGACCCCATACTGTCTCTCATTATAGATACCAGTGGACCCATACTGTCTCTCATTATAGATACTAGTGGACCCCATACTGTCTCTCATTATAGATACTAGGGGACCCCATACTGTCTCTCATTATAGATACCAGTGGCACCCATACTGTCTCTCATTATAGATACTAGTGGACCCCATACTGTCTCTCATTATAGATACCAGTGGACCCCATACTGTCTCTCATTATAGATACCAGTGGACCCCATACTGTCTCTCATTATAGATACCAGTGGACCCCATACTGTCTCTCATTATAGATACTAGTGGAACCCATACTGTCTCTCATTATAGATACCAGTGGACCAAATACTGTCTCTCATTATAGATACTAGTGGAACCCATACTGTCTCTCATTATAGATACTAGTGGAACCCATACTGTCTCTCATTATAGATACCAGTGGACCCCATACTGTCTCTCATTATAGATACTAGTGGAACCCATACTGTCTCTCATTATAGATACCAGTGGACGCATACTGTCTCTCATTATAGATACTAGTGGACCCCATACTGTCTCTCATTATAGATACCAGTGGACCCCATACAGTCTCTCATTATAGATACCAGTGGACCCCATACTGTCTCTCATTATAGATACCAGTGGACCCCATACTGTCTCTCATTATAGATACCAGTGGACCCCATACTGTCTCTCATTATAGATACCAGTGGAACCCATACTGTCTCTCATTATAGATACCAGTGGACCCATACTGTCTCTCATTATAGATACCAGTGGACCCATACTGTCTCTCATTATAGATACTAGTGGACCCCATACTGTCTCTCATTATAGATACTAGTGGACCCATACTGTCTCTCATTATAGCTACTAGTGGACCCCATACTGTCTCTCATTATAGATACTAGTGGACCCCATACTGTCTCTCATTATAGATACTAGTGGACCCCATACTGTCTCTCATTATAGATACCAGTGGACCCCATACTGTCTCTCATTATAGATACCAGTGGACCCATACTGTCTCTCATTATAGATACTAGTGGACCCCATACTGTTTCTCATTATAGATACCAGTGGACCCATACTGTCTCTCATTATAGATACCAGTGGACCCCATACTGTCTCTCATTATAGATACTAGTGGGCCCCATACTGTCTCTCATTATAGATACCAGTGGACCCCATACTGTCTCTCATTATAGATACTAGTGGACCCCATACTGTCTCTCATTATAGATACCAGTGGACCCCATACAGTCTCTCATTATAGATACCAGTGGACCCCATACTGTCTCTCATTATAGATACCAGTGGACCCCATACTGTCTCTCATTATAGATACCAGTGGACCCCATACTGTCTCTCATTATAGAACCAGTGGACCCCATACTGTCTCTCATTATAGATACTAGTGGACCCCATACTGTCTCTCATTATAGATACCAGTGGACCCCATACTGTCTCTCATTATAGATACCAGTGGACCCCATACTGTCTCTCATTATAGATACCAGTGGACCCCATACTGTCTCTCATTATAGATACCAGTGGACCCCATACTGTCTCTCATTATAGATACTAGTGGGCCCCATACTGTCTCTCATTATAGATACTAGTGGACCCCATACTGCCTCTCATTATAGATACTAGTGGACCCATACTGTCTCTCATTATAGATACCAGTGGACCCCATACTGTCTCTCATTATAGATACCAGTAGACCCATACTGTCTCTCATTATAGATACTAGTGGACCCATACTGTCTCTCATTATAGAACCAGTGGACCCCATACTGTCTCTCATTATAGATACCAGTCTCTCATTATAGATACTAGTGGACCCCATACTGTCTCTCATTATAGATACCAGTGGACCCATACTGTCTCTCATTATAGAACCAGTGGACCCCATACTGTCTCTCATTATAGATACCAGTGGACCCCATACTGTCTCTCATTATAGCTACTAGTGGACCCCATACTGTCTCTCATTATAGATACCAGTGGACCCCATACTGTCTCTCATTATAGCTACTAGTGGACCCCATACTGTCTCTCATTATAGATACCAGTGGACCCCATACTGTCTCTCATTATAGCTACTAGTGGACCCCATACTGTCTCTCATTATAGATACTAGTGGACCCCATACTGTCTCTCATTATAGATACTAGTGGACCCCATACTGTCTCTCATTATAGATACCAGTGGACCCCATACTGTCTCTCATTATAGATACCAGTGGAGCCCATACTGTCTCTCATTATAGATACCAGTGGACCCATACTGTCTCTCATTATAGATACTAGTGGACCCCATACTGTCTCTCATTATAGATACCAGTGGACCCCATACTGTCTCTCATTATAGATACCAGTGGACCCCATACTGTCTCTCATTATAGATACCAGTGGACCCCATACTGTCTCTCATTATAGATACCAGTGGACCCCATACTGTATCTCATTATAGAACCAGTGGACCCCATACTGTCTCTCATTATAGATACTAGTGGACCCATACTGTCTCTCATTATAGATACCAGTGGACCCCATACTGTCTCTCATTATAGATACCAGTGGACCCCATACTGTCTCTCATTATAGATACCAGTGGACCCCATACTGTCTCTCCTTATAGATACCAGTGGACCCCATACTGTCTCTCATTATAGATACTAGTGGGCCCCATACTGTCTCTCATTATAGATACTAGTGGACCCCATACTGCCTCTCATTATAGATACTAGTGGACCCATACTGTCTCTCATTATAGATACCAGTGGACCCCATACTGTCTCTCATTATAGATACCAGTAGACCCATACTGTCTCTCATTATAGATACTAGTGGACCCATACTGTCTCTCATTATAGAACCAGTGGACCCCATACTGTCTCTCATTATAGATACCAGTAGACCCCATACTGTCTCTCATTATAGATACCAGTGGACCCCATACTGTCTCTCATTATAGATACCAGTGGACCCCATACTGTCTCTCATTATAGATACCAGTGGAACCCATACTGTCTCTCATTATAGATACCAGTGGACCCCATACTGTCTCTCATTATAGATACCAGTGGACCCCATACTGTCTCTCATTATAGATACCATTGGACCCCATACTGTCTCTCATTATAGATACC
>NW_024059182.1:0-10000 GCF_016432855.1 Salvelinus namaycush | reverse complement strand
ACATGTCATCAGGGTTATTAAACAGACATGTCATCAGGGTTATTAAACAGACATGTCATCAGGGTTATTAAACAGACATGTCATCAGGGTTATTAAACAGACATGTCATCAGGGTTTATTAAACAGACATGTCATCAGGGTTATTAAACAGACATGTCATCAGGGTTCATTAAACAGACATGTCATCAGGGTTATTAAACAGACATGTCATCAGGGTTATTAAACAGACATGTCATCAGGGTTTATTAAACAGACATGTCATCAGGGTTATTAAACAGACATGTCATCAGGGTTTATTAAACAGACATGTCATCAGGGTTTATTAAACAGACATGTCATCAGGGTTATTAAACAGACATGTCATCAGGGTTATTAAACAGACATGTCATCAGGGTTTATTAAACAGACATGTCATCACGGTTTATTAAACAGACATGTCTTTCATCTGGGAAGTCTGTTACTTTCCAAATAGTTTCTTACCCTGGTCCTCTAAAAGTGAAAGCAGGACCACCATGTAATCCCCATATTGCATTGGGAGAGAACGGTGCTCAAAAGCAGACCTTTTATTTTTGAGCAAGAGAGGAATTTATCATACTTTAGTGAGTGTTGATGACTTTAGTCCTATTTCAGAAACCACTAAACTACTGTTCCATGTTTCATAAGAAGATCAATACAACTCTAAATGACTTCACATCAAAGGTACAGAAATGTGTTGAACAACGAAACAACAGACCAGGAAGTGCAGTGTAGAGTAGAGCGTCTGTTTCATGCCACGTGTGTGTGTGTGTGTGTACAGTTTGTGTGTATGTGTGTTTCATGACTTGTTGATTCACAATAATGGATACAGTACCATTATTGATCAAAACCTACAGTAGGCCTTTTCTGCTGGTTATCTCCTATTGTTACAGCTTATCTGGTGCTCGCCAGCAGCATACCACCCTGCATCCCACTTGCTTCTGAAGCTAAGCAGGGTTGGTCCTGGTCAGTCCCTGGATGGGAGACCAGATGCTGCTGGAAGTGGTGTTGGAGGGGGCAGTAGAAGGCACTCTTTCCTCTGGTCTAAAACAATATCCCAATGCCCCAGGGCAGTGATTGGGGACATTGCCCTGTGTAGGGTGCCGTCTCTCGGATGGGATGTTAAATGGGTGTCCTGACTCTCTGTGGTCACTAAAGATCCCATGGCACATATTGTAAGAGTAGGGGTGTTCACCCCGGTGTCCTGGATAAATTCCCTATCTGGCCCTCATACCATCATGGCCACCTAATCATCCCCAGCTTACAATTGGCTCTTTCATCCCCCTCCTCTCCCCTGTAACTATTCCCCAGGTCGTTGCTGTAAATGAGAAAGTGTTCTCAGTCAATTTACCTGGTAAAATAAGGGTTGAAGAAAAACAAAACAAAACAAAAACATCCATAAACTGGAACACATGTCAAATAAAATAAAATAACAAATAAAATGTAAATGTATTTGTCACATAACAGGTGTAGATTAACAGTGAAATGTTAAAACTTGTTATGGATAGGGGGCAGCATTTTCACGTTTGGATGAAAAGCGTGCCCAGAGTAAACTGCCTGCTACTCAGTCCCAGTTGCTAATATATACATATTATTAGTAGATTTGGATATAAAACACTTTGAAGTTTCTAAAACTGTTTGAATGATGTCTGTGAGTATAACAGAACTCGTATGGCAGGCAAAAACCTGAGAAAAAATCCAACCAGGAAGTGGGAAATCTGAGGTTGGTCGTTTTTCAACTCATTCCCTATTGAAAATACAGTGGGATATGGGTCATGTTGCACTTCCTAAGGCTTCCACTAGATGTCAACAGTCTTTAGAACCTTGTCTGATGCTTCTACTGTGAGGTGGGGCCGAATGAGAGGGGAATGAGTCAGAGGTCTGGCAGAATGCTTTGAGCTCGTGACGCTCGTTCACGTGAGAGCGAGCTCTGTTCCATAGCTTTTCTACAGACAAAGGAATTCTCCGGTTGGAACATTATTGAAGATTTATGTTAAAAACATCCTAAAGATTGATTCTATACTTCGTTTGACATGTTTCTACGGACTGTAATATGACTTTTCGTCTGAACTTTTGCCTGGACCTGCCCGCGCGTCGTGAGTTTAGATTGTGTACTGAACGCGCGAACAACAAGGAGGAATTTGGACATAAATGATGGACTTTATGGAACAAATCAAACATTTATTGTGGAACTGGGATTCCTGGGTGTGCATTCTCACGAAGATCATCAAAGGTAAGTGAATATTTATAATGCTATTTCTGACTTCTGTTGACTCCAACATGGCGGATATCTTCTTGGGTTGTGTTGGTCTCTGAGCGCCGTACTCAGATTATTGCATGGTTAGCTTTTTCCGTAAAGTTTTTTTGAAATCTGACACAGTGGTTGCATTAAGGAGAAGTATATCTTTAAATCTGTGAATAACACTTGTATCTTTTATTAATGTTTATTATGAGAATTTCTGTGCTTTGATTTGGCTCTGTGCAAATTCACGGGATGTTTTGGAGGCAAAGCCAAATGTAAACTGAGGTTTCTGGATATAAATATGAACTTGATCGAACAAAACATACATGTATTGTGTAACATGTTGTCCCGGGAGTGTCATCTGATGAAGAATATCAAAGGTTAGTGATTCATTTGATCAATATTTCTGCTTTTTGTGACTCCTCTCTTTGGTTGGAAAATCGCTGTACGCTTTCTGTGACTAGTTGCTGACCTAACATAATGATATGTTCTGCTTTCGCCGAAAAGCTTTTTTGAAATCGGACACTGCGGTTGGATTAACGAGAATTTTATCTTTAAAATGGTGTCTAATACTTGTATGTTTGAGAAAAATGAATTATGAGATTTCTGTTGATTGAATTTGGCGCCCTGCAATTTCATTGGCTGTTGGCGAGGGGTTCCGCTAGCGGAACAGTCCCAGACAGGTTTTAACATACGGGTCCTTTTCCAACAATACAGAGTTAAGATAAAGATCGAAATGTATTAATAAAACAGAAATAGTGACACGAGGAATAAATACACAGTGAATAACAATAACGAGTAAGAATATACAGGAAGTACCAGGTAATAACATGGCTATATACAGGGAGTAACAGGTAATAACATGGCTATATACAAGAAGTACCAGTTAGTAACATGGCTATATACAGGAAGTACCAGGTAATAACATGTATATATGCAGGAAGTGCCAGGTAATAACATGGCTATATACAGGGAGTACCAGGTAATAACATGGCAATATACAGGAAGTACCAGGTAATAACATGTATATATACAGGAAGTGCCAGGTAATAACATGGACATATACAAGGAGTACCAGGTAATAACATGGACATATACAGGGAGTACCAGGTAATAACATGGACATATACAGGGAGTACCAGGTAATAACATGGCTATATACAAGAAGTACCAGGTAATAACATGGACATATACAGGGAGTACCAGGTAATAACATGGGTATATACAGGAAGCACCAGTACCGAGCTGATGTGCAGGGGTACGAGGTAATTGAGGTAGATATGTACATATAGGTAGGTAGGGATAAAGTGACTGGGCAACAGGGTAGATAATAGGCTAAGCTGTAGTAGCAGTGTATGTGAGGTATGTGATGTAGTAGCGAGTGATTGAGTGTGTGTGTGTGTGTGTGTGTGTGTGTGTGTGTGTGTGTGTGTGTGTGTGTGTGTGTGTGTGTGTGTGTGTGTGTGTGTGTGTGTGTGGCGTCAGTATACATGTGTGAGCATGTTATGTGTGTGTGGGCGTATGTAGCGTGTGTGTATGTGTGTGTTGGGGGTGTCAGTATAAGTATGTCTGAGTGTGTGGGTAGAGAAAAGTGCAAGAGAGTTAGTTCAAATCAGAGGAAATGGTTTCCTGTGTGTTGCTGCAAAGGTCTCTAGAGGATGGAAGCTGTAGTGGTGGAGGTTAGAAGCTGTAGTGGTGGAGGATGGAAGCTGTAGTGGTGGAGGATGGAAGCTGTAGTGGTGGAGGTTAGAAGCTGTAGTGGTGGAGGATGGAAGCTGTAGTGGTGGAGGATGGAAGCTGTAGTGGTGGAGGATGGAAGCTGTAGTGGTGGAGGATGGAAGCTGTAGTGGTGGAGGATGGAAGCTGTAGTGGTGGAGGATGGAAGCTGTAGTGGTGGAGGATGGAAGCTGTAGTGGTGGAGGTTAGAAGCTGTAGTGGTGGAGGATGGAAGCTGTAGTGGTGGAGGATGGAAGCTGTAGTGGTGGAGGATGGAAGCTGTAGTGGTGGAGGATAGAAGCTGTAGTGGTGGAGGATGGAAGCTGTAGTGGTGGAGGTTAGAAGCTGTAGTGGTGGAGGATAGAAGCTGTAGTGGCGGAGGATGGAAGCTGTAGTGGTGGAGGATGGAAGCTTTCTCTCTCTTTCTCTTTCTTTCTCTCTCTCCCTCTCTCTCCCTCTCTCTCCATCTCTCTCCGTCTCTCTCCCTCTCGCTCTCTCCATCCCTCTTTCGGAGATCCCCGCTCAAACTAATCACGTTCTCGGCCTTGACAGCTCATCCATCTTCCTCCCTCTGTCCTCCCTCGCTCCCTTATCCCTTCCTCCATCCATCCTTCCGTCTTCCTCATGTATCTCCCTTCTCCTCAGGGCATTCTGAATGGGTACTGACCTATCTGGCCAAATGGCCTTTCTACCAATTACCAGACAAACCCTGTACCCCTGCCAAGAATTAACATCAGAAGAGGTGAACTCCAGCAGCGAGAGAGAGAGAGAGAGAGAGAGAGAGAGAGAGAGAGAGAGAGAGAGAGAGAGAGAGAGATGGAAATGGAGAGACAGAGACAGAGACGGAAATGGAGAGACAGAGACAGAGACGGAAATGGAGAGACAGAGACGGAAATGGAGAGACAGAGACAGAGACGGAAATGGAGAGACAGAGACAGAGACGGAAATGGAGAGACAGAGACAGAGAGACGGAAATGGAGAGACAGAGACAGAGAGACGGAAATGGAGAGACAGAGAGAGAGAGACAGAGAGACGGAAATGGAGAGACAGAGACAGAGACAGAGAGACGGAAATGGAGAGACAGAGACAGAGACAGAGAGACGGAAATGGAGAGACAGAGACAGAGACAGAGAGACGGAAATGGAGAGACAGAGACAGAGACAGAGACAGAGAGACGGAAATGGAGAGACAGAGACAGAGACAGAGAGACGGAAATGGAGAGACAGAGAGGGAGAGAGAGGGAGGGTTAAGACATCGGACAGGTTGAAGAAAATTGCAGTGTAGACTTTGGTTTCAAACTGTTGTCAGCATGTTCTCGGCTTGCCTCGCTTCTGCAGCATTTACTTACCTTGGCTTGGCTCTTTGATCACCCAGCTAGTAGTGCATTTGCAGTATGTTACTTTATAAAAAGTGATGAGCGGTGTAGATCAGGATCGGTGTAGTAACAGAACATATCACTAAGTATGCCCAGAGGCCCATCAGTAACAGTAGGATAAGCTTATTGGTTGTGTATAGTGGTTGACACAGCAGAGCTGAGGACTCCAGGCAGTGTATGTCCCGTTGAGTCCATTTCTACACTCTCACGTTCCCTGACTCACAATTATCCATGTGGCTCTTCCTGGAATGAGGTATTCTTGTCTACATCCCAAACGGCACCCTTTTCCCTATATAGTGCACTACTGTTGACTAGGGCCCATAGAGAATCCCTATTCCCTAATAGGGCACTACTGTTGACTAGGGCCCATAGAGCTCCCTATTCCCTATGCTGTGCACTACTGTTGACTAGGGCTCATAGGGTTATGGTCAAAAAGTAGTGCACTATGTAGGGAACACAGTGACATCTTGGGATGCCAACCTGGTTTATGTCCTCCTCTTCCTCTGCATGGTAAATGCTGGTTTATGTCCTCCTCTTCCTCTGGATGGTAAATGCTGGTTTATAAGTCCTCCTCTTCCTCTGGATGGTAAATGCTGGTTTATGTCCTCCTCTTCCTCTGCATGGTAAATGCTGGTTTATAAGTCCTCCTCTTCCTCTGGATGGTAAATGCTGGTTTAAAAGTCCTCCTCTTCCTCTGGATGGTAAATGCTGGTTTATAAGTCCTCCTCTTCCTCTGGATGGTAAATGCTGGTTTATAAGTCCTCCTCTTCCTCTGGATGGTAAATGCTGGTTTATAAGTCCTCCTCTTCCTCTGCATGGTAAATGCTGGTTTATAAGTCCTCCTCTTCCTCTGGATGGTAAATGCTGGTTTATAAGTCCTCCTCTTCCTCTGGATGGTAAATGCTGGTTTATAAGTCCTCCTCTTCCTCTGGATGGTAAATGCTGGTTTATAAGTCCTCCTCTTCCTCTGGATGGTAAATGCTGGTTTATAAGTCCTCCTCTTCCTCTGGATGGTAAATGCTGGTTTATAAGTCCTCCTCTTGCTCTGGATGGTAAATGCTGGTTTATAAGTCCTCCTCTTCCTCTGGATAGTAAATGCTGGTTTATAAGTCCTCCTCTTCCTCTGGATGGTAAATGCTGGTTTATAAGTCCTCCTCTTCCTCTGGATGGTAAATGCTGGTTTATAAGTCCTCCTCTTCCTCTGCATGGTAAATGCTGGTTTATATGTCCTCCTCTTCCTCTGGATGGTAAATGCTGGTTTATAAGTCCTCCTCTTCCTCTGGATGGTAAATGCTGGTTTATAAGTCCTCCTCTTCCTCTGCATGGTAAATGCTGGTTTATAAGTCCTCCTCTTCCTCTGGATGGTAAATGCTGGTTTATAAGTCCTCCTCTTCCTCTGCATGGTAAATGCTGGTTTATAAGTCCTCATTTTCCTCTGGATGGTAAATGCTGGTTTATAAGTCCTCCTCTTCCTCTGGATGGTAAATGCTGGTTTATAAGTCCTCCTCTTCCTCTGGATGGTAAATGCTGGTTTATGTCCTCCTCTTCCTCTGCATGGTAAATGCTGGTTTGTAAGTCCTCCTCTTCCTCTGCATGGTAAATGCTGGTTTATAAGTCCTCCTCTTCCTCTGGATGGTAAATGCTGGTTTATAAGTCCTCCTCTTCCTCTGGATGGTAAATGCTGGTTTATAAGTCCTCCTCTTCCTCTGGATGGTAAATGCTGGTTTATAAGTCCTCCTCTTTTTCTGGATGGTAAATGCTGGTTTATAAGTCCTCCTCTTCCTCTGGATGGTAAATGCTGGTTTACAAGTCCTCCTCTTCCTCTGCATGGTAAATGCTGGTTTATAAGTCCTCCTCTTCCTCTGGATGGTAAATGCTGGTTTATAAGTCCTCCTCTTCCTCTGGATGGTAAATGCTGGTTTATAAGTCCTCCTCTTCCTCTGGATGGTAAATGCTGGTTTATGTCCTCCTCTTCCTCTGCATGGTAAATGCTGGTTTATAAGTCCTCCTCTTCCTCTGCATGGTAAATGCTGGTTTATAAGTCCTCCTCTTCCTCTGGATGGTAAATGCTGGTTTATAAGTCCTCCTCTTCCTCTGGATGGTAAATGCTGGTTTATAAGTCCTCCTCTTCCTCTGGATGGTAAATGCTGGTTTATAAGTCCTCCTTTTCCTCTGGATGGTAAATGCTGGTTTATAAGTCCTCCTCTTCCTCTGGATGGTAAATGCTGGTTTATAAGTCCTCCTCTTCCTCTGGATGGTAAATGCTGGTTTATGTCCTCCTCTTCCTCTGCATGGTAAATGCTGGTTTATAAGTCCTCCTCTTCCTCTGGATGGTAAATGCTGGTTTATAAGTCCTCCTCTTCCTCTGGATGGTAAATGCTGGTTTATAAGTCCTCCTCTTCCTCTGGATGGTAAATGCTGGTTTATAAGTCCTCCTCTTCCTCTGGATGGTAAATGCTGGTTTATAAGTCCTCCTCTTCCTCTGGATGGTAAATGCTGGTTTATAAGTCCTCCTCTTCCTCTGGATGGTAAATGCTGGTTTATAAGTCTCCTCTTCCTCTGGATGGTAAATGCTGGTTTATAAGTCCTCCTCTTCCTCTGGATGGTAAATGCTGGTTTATAAGTCCTCCTCTTCCTCTGGATGGTAAATGATGGTTTATAAGTCCTCCTCTTCCTCTGCATGGTAAATGCTGGTTTATAAGTCCTCCTCTTCCTCTGGATGGTAAATGCTGGTTTATAAGTCCTCCTCTTCCTCTGGATGGTAAATGCTGGTTTATAAGTCCTCCTCTTCCTCTGCATGGTAAATGCTGGTTTATAAGTCCTCCTCTTCCTCTGGATGGTAAATGCTGGTTTATAAGTCCTCCTCTTCCTCTGGATGGTAAATGCTGGTTTATAAGTCCTCCTCTTCCTCTGGATGGTAAATGCTGGTTTATAAGTCCTCCTCTTCCTCTGCATGGTAAATGCTGGTTTATAAGTCCTCCTCTTCCTCTGGATGGTAAATGCTGGTTTATAAGTCCTCCTCTTCCTCTGGATGGTAAATGCTGGTTTATAAGTCCTTCCTCTTCCTCTGAATGGTAAATGCTGGTTTATAAGTCCTCCTCTTCCTCTGGATGGTAAATGCTGGTTTATAAGTCCTCCTCTTCCTCTGGCATGGTAATGCTGGGTTATAAGTCCTCATTTCCTCTGGATGGTAAATGCTGGTTTATAAGTCCTCCTCTTCCTCTGGATGGTAAATGCTGGTTTTATAAGTTCCTCCTCTTCCTCTGGATGGTAAATGCTGGTTTATAAGTCCTCCTCTTCCTCTGCATGGTAAATGCTGGTTTATAAGTCCTCCTCTTCCTCTGCATGGTAAATACTGGTTTATAAGTCCTCCTCTTCCTCTGGATGGTAAATGCTGGTTTATAAGTCCTCCTCTTCCTCTGGATGGTAAATGCTGGTTTATAAGTCCTCCTCTTCCTCTGGATGGTAAATGCTGGTTTATAAGTCCTCCTCTTCCTCTGGATGGTAAATGCTGGTTTATAAGTCCTCCTCTTCCTCTGGATGGTAAATGCTGGTTTGTAAGTCCTCCTCTTCCTCTGCATGGTAAATGCTGGTTTATAAGTCCTCCTCTTCCTCTGCATGGTAAATGCTGGTTTATAAGTCCTCCTCTTCCTCTGCATGGTAAATGCTGGTTTATAAGTCCTCCTCTTCCTCTGGATGGTAAATGCTGGTTTATAAGTCCTCCTCTTCCTCTGGATGGTAAATGCTGGTTTATAAGTCCTCCTCTTCCTCTGGCATGGTAAATGCTGGTTTATAAGTCCTCCTCTTCCTCTGGATGGTAAATGCTGGTTTATAAGTCCTCCTTTTCCTCTGGATGGTAAATGCTGGTTTATAAGTCCTCCTCTTCCTCTGGATGGTAAATGCTGGTTTATAAGTCCTCCTCTTCCTCTGCATGGTAAATGCTGGTTTATAAGTCCTCCTCTTCCTCTGGATGTAAATGCTGGTTATAAGTCCTCCTCTTCCTCTGGATGGTAAATGCTGGTTTATAAGTCCTCCTCTTCCTCTGCATGGTAAATGCTGGTTTATAAGTCCTCCTCTTCCTCTGGATGGTAAATGCTGGTTTATAAGTCCTCCTCTTCCTCTGGATGGTAAATGCTGGTTTATAAGTCCTCCTCTTCCTCTGGATGGTAAATGCTGGTTTATAAGTCCTCCTCTTCCTCTGCATGGTAAATGCTGGTTTATAATTCCTCCTCTTCCTCTGGATGGTAAATGCTGGTTTATAAGTCCTCCTCTTCCTCTGCATGGTAAATGCTGGTTTATAAGTCCCATCATTTCCTCTGGATGGTAAATGCTGGTTTATAAGTCCTCCCTCTTCCTCTGGATGGTAAATGCTGGTTTATAAGTCCTCCTCTTTCCTCTGGATGGTAAATGCTGGTTTATGGTCCTCCTCTTCTCTGCATGGTAAAATGCTGGTTTATAAGTCCTCCTCTTCCTCTGCATGGGTAAATGCTGGTTTATAAGTCCTCACTCTTCCTCTGGATGGTAAATGCTGGTTTATAAGTCCTCCTCTTCCTCTGGATGGTAAATGCTGGTTTATAAGTCCTCCTTCTTCCTCTGGATGGTAAATGCTGGTTTATAAGTCCTCCTCTTCTCTGGATGGTAAATGCTGGTTT
>NW_024059181.1:7500-39810 GCF_016432855.1 Salvelinus namaycush | reverse complement strand
GGGGGGGGGGGGGTGGGGGGGGGGGGGGGTTACAATAGACTGTGTTTCATGCCTGCAGTTTTACACCATCATTGTACAGTGTTTTTATCAAAAGAGCTTGAGTGAAAAAGATGACAAAGTCTTACAATACACCGGGAAAATATATTTGAAATTGTATGGTAAGAAATTCAAACTTCCCATTTCACGATGTTACATTAAGTCGTACGATCCTTTCTTAGTTCCATGTGATTAATTTAAAACTGTCACGTTCTGACCATAGTTCTTTTGGTTTTGTCTTTGTTTTAGTGTGGTCAGGGCGTGAGCTGGGTGGGCATTCTATGTTTTGTGTTTCTATGTTGGGTTTGTTGTTTGGCCTGATATGGTTCTCAATCAGAGGCAGGTGTTTGTCGTTGTCTCTGATTGGGAGGTAGTGAATAGTCCTAGACATCTCTTAAACCATTTTGAGTCGTTTTTTATGGGCTTGTTTCATCAGCTTTCTCCAATTATCTGTGTGAATCTGTCAGTGAAGTCTGAAGGAGTTTGGGAGTGGGAGTAGCTTTGTTATTTCTTCTATTAATGAATCTATGTCAAACAAAGGCAGAGAACACAAAGAAGGCTGCACAGAGAAACTTTAAGAGAATTACAACGTGCAGTAATTAGAACATGTTCCATCATTTGAGAACATCTATCTCTCCCTCTCTCTCTCTCTCTCTCTCTCTCTCTCTCTCTCTCTCTCTGTCTCTGTCTCTGTCTCTGTCTCTGTCTCTGTCTCTGTCTCTGTCTCTGTCTCTGTCTCTGTCTCTCTCTCTGTCTCTCTCTCTCTCTCTCTCTCTCTCTCTGTCTCTCTCTCTCTCTCTCTCTCTCTCTCTCTCTCTCTCTCTCTCTCTCTCTCTCTCTCTCTCTCCCCCTCTCTCTCTCCCCCTCTCTCTCTCCCTCTCTCTCTCTCTCCTTCCCTCCCTCTCTCTCTCTCTCTCCTTCCCTCCCTCCTTCCCTCCTTCCTTCTCCTCCCTCCCTCCATTTATCTCTCTCTCCTTCCCTCCCTCCTTCCCTCACTCCCCCTCTTCCTCCTCCTCCCTCTCTCTCTCTCTCTCCTTCCCTCCCTCCTTCCCTCCCCCTCTTTCTCCTCCTCCCTCCATCCCTCTTCTTCCTCCTCCTGCCACGTCTCCGCTCTCCTCTTCCTCCTCCTCCCTCTCTCTCTCTCTCCTTCCCTCCCCCTCTTCCTCCTCCTCCCTCCCTCCCTCTTCTTCCTCCTCCTCCTCCTGCCACTTCTCCACTCTCCTCTTCCTCCTCCACCCTCTCTCCCTCCCTTCCTCCCACCTCCTCCCTCCCTCATCCTCCCTTTCTCTACTTTCATCTGACCTTGGACTAAAAACAGCTACATTTAATCAGACATTTTTTTTTGTCTTAGTGGAAAAAAGTCATGCTCTTTTTGTTACACCTGGATAATCAGTTCTTAACTTTTCTTCATTTTTAAAAAAAGATATATATTTATTTTACCTCAGTGCTCTCTCTCTCTCTCTGTTACATTATCTCTCTCTCTAAGTGATTATATTTCTGAGATGATCTGGGGAATATTTGGGACTTGGTTCAAATTAATTTAATTCAATAATATCATAGTTTGTTTTATTCTTGTTCAATCCTCAAGGACATTCTGGAGAAGAAAAAAACACAAAAACTATTTGATCTAAATTGATTTAGTCTCAATTCATTAATACCATTTAGTTTCCAATTAACTTTTAGATTTTCATCCTAACTAATATTGCTGTGGTCGTGTCAATCTGCTTTCTAAAGTTCCATTGTCAGAAATCTATTTACATTGTTGTATTTAAAAACACACCGGGTGACAATATTATGTGTTTCTGTGATCGATACTGAATCCTCCTCGGTAACTAGTATGAGTTTACTATTTACTGTGATCAATACTGAATCCTCCTCAGTGACTAGTATGAGTTTACTATTTACTGTGATCGATACTGAATCCTCCTCAGTGACTAGTATGAGTTCACTATTTACTGTGATCAATACTGAATCCTCCTCAGTAACTAGTATGAGTTTACTATTTACTGTGATCAATACTGAATCCTCCTCAGTGACTAGTATGAGTTTACTATTTACTGTGATCGATACTGAATCCTCCTCAGTGACTAGTATGAGTTTACTATTTACTGTGATCAATACTGAATCCTCCTCAGTGACTAGTATGAGTTTACTATTTACTGTGATCAATACTGAATCCTCCTCAGTGACTAGTATGAGTTTACTATTTACTGTGATCAATACTGAATCCTCCTCAGTGACTAGTATGAGTTTACTATTTACTGTGATCAATACTGAATCCTCCTCAGTGACTAGTATGAGTTTACTATTTACTGTGATCGATACTGAATCCTCCTCAGTGACTAGTATGAGTTTACTATTTACTGTGATCAATACTGAATCCTCCTCAGTGACTAGTATGAGTTTAATATTTACTGTGATCAATACTGAATCATTTTCAGTTGAGTAAATAGTATGACTTCATTATGGTGTTTGTTGTGATTGATGCTGAATCTTCTTCAGTTGAGTAAATGCAGTCAGGCTGGATTAAATACAGACTGGATTAAATACAGGCTGGATTAAATACAGGCTGGATTAAATACAGGCTGGATTAAATACAGGCTGGGTTAAATACAGGCTGGGTTAAATACAGGCTGGATTAATACAGGCTGGATTAAATACAGGCTGGGTTAAATACAGGCTGGATTAAATACAGGCTGGATTAAATATATACTGGATTAAATACAAGATGGATTAAATACAGACTGGATTAAATACAGGCTGGATTAAATACAGGCTGGATTAAATACAAGATGGGTTAAATACAAAATGGATTAAATACAGACTGGATTAAATACAGGCTGGATTAAATACAGGCTGGATTAAATACAGGCTGGATTAAATACAAGATGGATTAAATACAGGCTGGATTAAATACAGGCTGGATTAAATACAGGCTGGATTAAATACAGGCTGGGTTAAATACAGGCTGGATTAAATACAGGCTGGATTAAATACAGGCTGGATTAAATACAAGATGGATTAAATACAGACTGGATTAAATACAGGCTGGATTAAATACAGGCCGGGTTAAATACAGGCTGGGTTAAATACAGGCTGGATTAAATACAGGCTGGATTAAATACAGGCTGGATTAAATACAGGCTGGGTTAAATACAGGCTGGATTAAATACAGGCTGAATTAAATACAGGCTGGATTAAATACAAGATGGATTAAATACAGACTGGATTAAATACAGGCTGGATTAAATACAGGCTGGATTAAATACAGGCTGGATTAAATACAGGCTGGGTTAAATACAGGCTGGATTAAATACAGGCTGGGTTAAATACAGTCTGGATTAAATACAGACTGGGTTAATGACAGGCTGGTGTGAATAGTACAAACAATTTGTTTAGATTTTAAACATAGAAGTAATTTAACAAATCAGTGTATTGCTTTGTGCTAAGAACCCTTCGTCAGGTTCTGACTCAGACACACACACACACACACACACACACACACACACACACACACACACACACACACACACACACACACACACACACACACACACACACACACACACACACACACACACACACACACACACACACAGAGTAACAGAAACACAGGTTCCATTTCTCAGGCCGACATCAACGTCCATCCTTCAATTTCCGCTTTTAATAACAAGCTCTCCATAGGCTCCCGAGGCTCTGCCCAGACCGGAGATGAGAGGAGGAGTGTTCAGGGGATATGCTGTTACGGAGAATCATTTGGACGGGGGACGTGGGAAGTGACAAACGAATGAGATGGGAGTCTGTGACCTTCCTCCTTGGCAGAACCAGTCCGACAGCGAAGAAGAAAAATAGCAGGTACAAGCTTCCACACACACACACACACACACACACACACACACACCCACACACACACACACACACACACACACACACACACACACACACACACACACACACACACACACACACACACACACACACACACACACACACACACACACACACACACACACCCCCTCCGAACCTTCAAACCAGATCTCCTGTGGGGGGTCCTGTCATGTCAAGGACACAGCATGGCCACTTCAGTAACAAACATCCAATTTATCCCTCCTCTCAGGATTCACAACAAGCTAGGAGGCAGGCAGTCGCTCTCCTCGCCTCCAAACAGTCATAAATATGTAGAAATTCAGGAGAAATAATCTGCCACAACACACTGCCCTCCTCCGTTATCACAACTCTGTGACTTTCAGCTTCAGTGAAGTGGATTGTGGGAAGGGTGAGCTAAAACTCACTGGGAAGAGTGTGGAGGAAGGGTGAGCTAAAACTCACTGGGAAGAGTGTGGAGGAAGGGTGAGCTAAAACTCACTGGGAAGAGTGTGGAGGAAGGGTGAGCTAAAACTCACTGGGAAGAGTGTGGAGGAAGGGTGAGCTAAAACTCACTGGGAAGAGTGTGGAGGAAGGGTGAGCTAAAACTCACTGGGAAGAGTGTGGAGGAAGGGTGAAGTAAAGCAGTGGTCAGGTATGTAAACTGAAGGACAGCCAATGGATTGGTTCAATTATATAAGGAGAACGTCCACTACAGGGCCCAATGTGCCACCAGCACGGCTCTATTCTGGGCCATTGTGACGCCTGTAACTTTTTGGGACGGATGTCAGGTGTGCGTTTTATATCTCCTCTCCTCTCCTCTCCTCTCCTCTCCTCTCCTCTCCTCTCCTCTCCTCTCCTCTCCTCTCCTCTCATCTTCCTCTCCTCTCCACTCCGCTCCACTCCTCTCCTCTCCACTCCACTCCACTCCACTCCACTCCACTCCACTCTTCTCCTCTTCTTCTCGACTCCATTCGTGTCCTCTTCCTCTCCTCTCCTCTCCTCTTCCTGTCCTCAGCCCAGTCAGTCAGTCAGCTTCCTCTTCGTCTTTCTCCCCAGCCCAGTTAGTGAGTCAGTCAGCTTCCTCTTCGTCTTTCTCCCCAGCCCAGTCCAGTCAGTCAGTCAGCTTCCTCTTCATCTTTCTCTCCAGTCCAGTCAGTCAGTCAGCTTCCTCTTCATCTTTCTCTCCAGCCCAGTCTAGTCAGTCAGTCAGCTTCCTCTTCGTCTTTCTCCCCAGCCCAGTCCAGTTAGTCAGTCAGCTTCCTCTTCGTCTTTCTCCCCAGCCCAGTCAGTCAGTCAGCTTCCTCTTCGTCTTTCTCCCCAGCCCAGCCCAGTCAGTCAGCTTCCTTTTCATCTTTCTCCCCAGCCCAGCCCAGTCAGTCAGTCAGCTTCCTCTTCGTCTTTCTCCCCAGCCCAGCCCAGTCAGTCAGCTTCCTCTTCGTCTTTCTCCCCAGCCCAGCCCAGTCAGTCAGCTTCCTCTTCGTCTTTCTCCCCAGCCCAGTCAGTCAGTCAGCTTCCTCTTCGTCTTTCTCCCCAGCCCAGCCCAGTCAGCAAGCTTCCTCTTCGTCTTTCTCCCCAGTCCAGTCAGTCAGTCAGCATCCTATTCGTCTTTCTCCCCAGCCCAGTCAGTCAGTCAGCATCCTATTCGTCTTTCTCCCCAGTCCAGTCAGTCAGTCAGCATCCTATTCGTCTTTCTCCCCAGCCCGGTCACGCCTGGCAGAGGCTGACTACAACCCATTTGAAGATGAGTTTTTGCAACAAACACAAAAAAAATCAATTGAACACGTCTGGGAGTAAATTAACTTGTTCAGTTCTCAATTTCAAATGGTTGAAGGCTTTTTACCAAGTTATTTATGAGCTCAGGAATACCTTTCCTCTGCTTGGTTCCCTGCAGGACACGTCTGGATAACGTGCTGCTCTGTCGGCCGGTGAACATGGCTCCTCTGTCTCCTACTGGATAACGTGGTGCTCTGTCAGCCGGTGAACAGGGCTCCTCTGTCTCGTACTGGATAACGTGGTGCTCTGTCAGCCGGTGAACAGGGCTCCTCTGTCTCCTACTGGATAACGTGCTGCTCTGTCAGCCGGTGAACAGGGCTCCTCTGTCTCCTACTGGATAACGTGGTGCTCTGTCAGCCGGTGAACAGGGCTCCTCTGTCTCCTACTGGATAATGTGGTGCTCTGTCGGCCGGTGAACAGGGCTCCTCTGTCTCCTACTGGATAACGTGCTGCTCTGTCGGCTGGTGAACAGGGCTCCTCTGTCTCCTACTGGATAACGTGGTGCTCTGTCAGCCGGTGAACAGGGCTCCTCTGTCTCCTACTGGATAACGTGGTGCTCTGTCGGCCGGTGAACAGGGCTCCTCTGTCTCCTACTGGATAACGTGCTGCTCTGTCGGCCGGTGAACAGGGCTCCTCTGTCTCCTACTGGATAACGTGGTGCTCTGTCGGCCGGTGAACAGGGCTCCTCTGTCTCCTACTGGATAACGTGCTGCTCTGTCGGCCGGTGAACAGGGCTCCTCTGTCTCCTACTGGATAACGTGGTGCTCTGTCAGCCGGTGAACAGGGCTCCTCTGTCTCCTACTGGATAACGTGGTGCTCTGTCGGCCGGTGAACAGGGCTCCTCTGTCTCCTACTGGATAACGTGCTGCTCTGTCGGCCGGTGAACAGGGCTCCTCTGTCTCCTACTGGATAACGTGCTGCTCTGTCAGCCGGTGAACAGGGCTCCTCTGTCTCCTACTGGATAACGTGCTGCTCTGTCAGCCGGTGAACAGGGCTCCTCTGTCTCCTACTGGATAACGTGGTGCTCTGTCAGCCGGTGAACAGGGCTCCTCTGTCTCCTACTGGATAACGTGGTGCTCTGTCGGCCGGTGAACAGGGCTCCTCTGTCTCCTACTGGATAACGTGCTGCTCTGTCAGCCGGTGAACAGGGCTCCTCTGTCTCCTACTGGATAACGTGGTGCTCTGTCGGCCGGTGAACAGGGCTCCTCTGTCTCCTACTGGATAACGTGCTGCTCTGTCGGCCGGTGAACAGGGCTCCTCTGTCTCCTACTGGATAACGTGCTGCTCTGTCAGCCGGTGAACAGGGCTCCTCTGTCTCCTACTGGATAACGTGCTGCTCTGTCAGCCGGTGAACAGGGCTCCTCTGTCTCCTACTGGATAATGTGCTGCTCTGTCGGCCGGTGAACAGGGCTCCTCTGTCTCCTACTGGGGAGTAGAAGAGACACGATATAATTGTAGTTCTATAATGTATTAGAGACTGTAGGCTGCTGTCTACCAGGTAGACATGTGTTATATCTGTTCATGTTTCCTTCTACAAGCTGCAGCAGTACCCCCCCCCCCTCCTTTCTACCAGTTAAACAAGCTGCCCCCTACCCCCCTCCTCCTTTCTACCAGTTAAACAAGCTGCCCCCCCTCCTCCTTTCTACCAGTTAAACAAGCTGCCCCCCCCTCCTCCTTTCTACCAGTTAAACAAGCTGCTCCCCCACTCCTCCTTTCTACCAGTTAAACAAGCTGCCCCCCCCCCTCCTCCTTTCTACCAGTTAAACAAGCTGCCCCTACCCCCCTCCTCCTTTCTACCAGTTAAACAAGCTGCCCCCCCCTCCTCCTTTCTACCAGTTAAACAAGCTGCCCCCCCCTCCTCCTTTCTACCAGTTAAACAAGCTGCTCCCCCACTCCTCCTTTCTACCAGTTAAACAAGCTGCCCCCCCCCCTCCTCCTTTCTACCAGTTAAACAAGCTGCCCCCCCTCCTCCTTTCTACCAGTTAAACAAGCTGCCCCCCCTCCTCCTTTCTACCAGTTAAACAAGCTGCCCCCCCTCCTCCTTTCTACCAGTTAAACAAGCTGCCCCCCCCCTCCTCCTTTCTACCAGTTAAACAAGCTGCCCCCCCTCCTCCTTTCTACCAGTTAAACAAGCTGCCCCCCCTCCTCCTTTCTACCAGTTAAACAAGCTGCCCCCCCTCCTCCTTTCTACCAGTTAAACAAGCTGCCCCCCCTCCTCCTTTCTACCAGTTAAACAAGCTGCCCCCCCCCCCCTCCTTCTCCTTTCTACCAGTTAAACAAGCTGCCCCCCCTCCTCCTTTCTACCAGTTAAACAAGCTGCCCCCCCTCCTCCTTTCTACCAGTTAAACAAGCTGCCCCCCCTCCTCCTTTCTACCAGTTAAACAAGCTGCCCCCCCCCCCTCCTTCTCCTTTCTACCAGTTAAACAAGCTGCCCCCCCTCCTCCTTTCTACCAGTTAAACAAGCTGCCCCCCCCTCCTCCTCCTTTCTACCAGTTAAACAAGCTGCCCCCCCTCCTCCTTTCTACCAGTTAAACAAGCTGCCCCCCCCCCCCCTCCTTCTCCTTTCTACTTTCCAAAACTAGAAATGAGCCACTTCACTCATTACTACTTGACTGAAAAAAATGCAGGAAATGGAGAGCGACAGAAAACGAGAAGAAGAAAATGCCTTGCTGAGGGTGAAACAGTAGAGGAGCGTTAAGACTGAAGAATTCCTTAGCTGTTAGACTTTGCCTGATTTACATAGAAATGAGAGATTAGGAAAGAACTATATCTTACTGGCCCGTTAGAATACATACGCCTAATTACAATATATTCAGAGAGTGGGAGAGTGTAATTTGCACAAAGGAGATTACAAGGGAAGCACAAGGTCAGGAGCTGCAGTCATTTCTCATTCCCTCTCTACGTTTCTTTCTCCCACCCTCCCTTTCCTGCCTTCCAACCTCCCTGACTCCCTGCCTGCCTCCCTCACTGCCTCCCTGCCTCCATCACTGCCTCCCTGCCTCCCTCACTGCCTCTCTGCCTAACTCACTGCCTTCCAACCTCCCTGACTCCCTGCCTGTCTCCCTCACTGCCTCTCTGCCTAACTCACTGCCTTCCAACCTCCCTGACTCCCTGCCTGCCTCCTTCACTGCCTCTCTGCCTAACTCACTGCCTTCCAACCTCCCTGACTCCCTGCCTGCCTCCCTCACTGCCTCTCTGCCTAACTCACTGTCTTCCAACCTCCCTGACTCCCTGCCTGCCTCCCTCACTGCCTCTCTGCCTAACTCACTGCCTTCCACTCTCCCTGACTCCCTGCCTGCCTCCCTCACTGCCTCTCTGCCTAACTCACTGTCTTCCAACCTCCCTGACTCGCTGCCTGCCTCCCTCACTGCCTCTCTGCCTAACTCACTGCCTTCCAACCTCCCTGCCTGCCTCCCTCACTGCCTCTCTGCCTAACTCACTGCCTTCCAACCTCCCTGCCTGCCTCCCTGCCTCCCTCACTGCCTCTCTGCCTAACTCACTGCCTTCCAACCTCCCTGCCTGCCTCCCTCACTGCCTCTCTGCCTAACTCACTGTCTTCCAACCTCTCTGCCTGCCTCCCTCACTGCCTCTCTGCCTAACTCACTGTCTTCCAACCTCCCTGACTCCCTGCCTGCCTCCTTCACTGCCTCTCTGCCTAACTCACTGCCTTCCAACCTCCCTGACTCCCTGCTTGCCTCCCTCACTGCCTCTCTGCCTAACTCACTGCCTCCCTGCCTAACTCACTGCCTTCCAACCTCCCTGACTCCCTGCCTGCCTCCTTCACTGCCTCTCTGCCTAACTCACTGTCTTCCAACCTCCCTGCCTCCCTCCCTGCCTCTCTGCCTAACTCAATGCCTTCCAACCTCCCTGATTGCCTCCCTGCCTCCCTCACTGCCTCTCTGCCTAACTCACTGTCTTCCAACCTCCCTGCCTGCCTCCCTGCCTAACTCACTGCCTTCCAACCTCCCTGCCTGCCTCCCTGCCTCCCTCACTGCCTCTCTGCCTAACTCACTGTCTTCCAACCTCCCTGCCTGCCTCCCTGCCTCCCTGCCTCCCTCCCTGCCTCTCTGCCTAACTCAATGCCTTCCAACCTCCCTGATTGCCTCCCTGCCTCCCTCCGTGCCTCTCTGCCTAACTCAATGCCTTCCAACCTCCCTGCCTGCCTGCCTCCCTGCCTGCCTCCCTGCCTCCCTCACTGCCTCTCTGCCTCTGCCTGCCTCCCTGCCTGCCTCCCTGCCTGCCTGCCTGCCTCCCTGTCTGCCACTGCTGCTGCTGGGGACAATAAGGTGTGTGTGTGTAGGGGGGGAGGGAATGAATGGGGAAGGTGTATTAATGCTATTCTATAGTTTTTTATCTTGTACGTTGAGCTTACGAGTTGTAAGGGCACAATCAATGTTCTCACTCACTGTTGCGTTGTAAAAATGTCTCAATGTGAGTCATGATAGTTAGATAACATCTACTGACAGTCATGACAGATAGGGTGACATCTACTGACAGAGTCATGACAGTTAGATAACATCTCCTGACAGAGTCATGACAGTTAGGTGACATCTACTGACAGAGTCATGACAGTTAGATAACATCTACTGACAGAGTCATGACAGTTAGGTAACATCTACTGACAGAGTCATGACAGTTAGGTAACATCTACTGACAGAGTCATGACAGTTAGATAACATCTCATGACAGAGTCATGACAGTTAGATAACATCTACTGACAGAGTCATGACAGTTAGGTAACATCTACTGACAAAGTCATGACAGTTAGATAACATCTACTGACAGAGTCATGACAGTTAGATAACATCTACTGACAGAGTCATGACAGTTAGGTGACATCTACTGACAGAGTCATGACAGTTAGATAACATCTACTGACAGAGTCATGACAGTTAGATAACATCTCCTGACAGAGTCATGACAGTTAGATAACATCTACTGACATAGTCATGACAGTTAGATAACATCTACTGACAGAGTCATGACAGTTAGGTGACATCTCCTGACAGAGTCATGACAGTTAGATAACATCTCCTGACAGAGTCATGACAGTTAGATAACATCTACTGACATAGTCATGACAGTTAGGTGACATCTACTGACAGAGTCATGACAGTTAGGTGACATCTACTGACAGAGTCATGACAGTTGGGTGACATCTACTGACAGAGTCATGCCAGTTAGATAACATCTACTGACAGAGTCATGACAGTTAGATAACATCTACTGACAGAGTCATGACAGTTAGATAACATCTACTGACAGAGTCATGACAGTTAGGTGACATCTCATGACAGAGTCATGACAGTTAGATAACATCCTTGAAGACAATGTAGAAGAAGAAACATTGTCTCTCTTTTTCATTTTCTGTCTTAGTGTCTTTCTCTCTCTTTACAGAGTCAGCTAGCGAGAGACTAAAGGTGACCTCTTAGTTTCTTTCTCTCTCTTTACAGAGTCAGCTAGTGAGAGACTAAAGGTGACCTCTTAGTTTCTTTCTCTCTCTTTACAGAGTCAGCTAGTGGGAAACTAAAGGTGACCTCTTAGTTTCTTTCTCTCTCTTTACAGAGTCAGCTAGTGAGAGACTAAAGGTGACCTCTTAGTTTCTTTCTCTCTCTTTACAGAGTCAGCTAGTGAGAGACTAAAGGTGACCTCTTAGTTTCTTTCTCTCTCTTTACAGAGTCAGCTAGTGAGAGACTAAAGGTGACCTCTTAGTTTCTTTCTCTCTCTTTACAGAGTCAGCTAGTGAGAGACTAAAGGTGACCTCTTAGTTTCTTTCTCTCTCTTTACAGAGTCAGCTAGTGAGAGACTAAAGGTGACCTCTTAGATTCTTTCTCTCTCTTTACAGAGTCAGCTAGTGGGAAACTAAAGGTGACCTCTTAGTTTCTTTCTCTCTCTTTACAGAGTCAGCTAGTGAGAGACTAAAGGTGACCTCTTAGTTTCTTTCTCTCTCTTTACAGAGTCAGCTAGTGAGAGACTTAAGGTGACCTCTTAGTTTCTTTCTCTCTCTTTACAGAGTCAGCTAGTGAGAGACTAAAGGTGACCTCTTAGTTTCTTTCTCTCTCTTTACAGAGTCAGCTAGTGGGAAACTAAAGGTGACCTCTTAGTTTCTTTCTCTCTCTTTACAGAGTCAGCTAGTGAGAGACTAAAGGTGACCTCTTAGTTTCTTTCTCTCTCTTTACAGAGTCAGCTAGAGAGAGACTAAAGGTGACCTCTTAGTGTCTTTCTCTCTCTTTACAGAGTCAGCTAGTGAGAAACTTAAGGTGACCTCTTAGTTTCTTTCTCTCTCTTTACAGAGTCAGCTAGTGAGAGACTTAAGGTGACCTCTTAGTTTCTTTCTCTCTCTTTACAGAGTCAGCTAGAGAGAGACTAAAGGTGACCTCTTAGTTTCTTTCTCTCTCTTTACAGAGTCAGCTAGAGAGAGACTAAAGGTGACCTCTTAGTTTCTTTCTCTCTCTTTACAGAGTCAGCTAGTGAGAAACTTAAGGTGACCTCCTAGTTTCTTTCTCTCTCTTTACAGAGTCAGCTAGTGAGAAACTTAAGGTGACCTCCTAGTTTCTTTCTCTCTCTTTACAGAGTCAGCTAGAGAGAGACTAAAGGTGACCTCTTAGTTTCTTTCTCTCTCTTTACAGAGTCAGCTAGAGAGAGACTAAAGGTGACCTCTTAGTTTCTTTCTCTCTCTTTACAGAGTCAGCTAGAGAGAGACTAAAGGTGACCTCTTAGTTTCTTTCTCTCTCTTTACAGAGTCAGCTAGAGAGAGACTAAAGGTGACCTCTTAGTTTCTTTCTCTCTCTTTACAGAGTCAGCTAGTGAGAGACTTAAGGTGACCTCTACCTCCTGTGGTTGTCCTCTCAGCAGTTGAGAGCACAACCATTTTCCTGTCTGTTTCTCCGCAGCTGAGAGGAGAACCAGTGTCTTGCCTGATTCTCAGTGGCTGAGTCGACAACCATTGTCATGCCTGATGATCACCATTGACCTGTCTGATTCTCAGCATCTGAGAGGAGAACCAGTGTCTTGCCTGATTCCCAGTGGCTGAGATGAGAGGCTGTGTGAAATGTGGTTGACGTTTTGTCCATTTACACCCTCTCCTCCAGTCAGTCCTCCTCTCCTCTCCTCCAGTCAGTCCTCCTCTCCTCTCCTCCAGTCAGTCCTCCTCTCCTCTCCTCTCCTCCAGTCAGTCCTCCTCTCCTCCAGTCAGTCCTCCTCTCCTCTCCTCCAGTCAGTCCTCCTCTCCTCTCCTCCAGTCAGTCCTCCTCTCCTCTCCTCCAGTCAGTCCTCCTCTCCTCCAGTCAGTTCTCCTCTCCTCCAGTCAGTTCACCTCTCCTCCAGTCAGTCCTCCTCTCCTCCAGTCAGTCCTCCTGTCCTCTCCTCCAGTCAGTCCTCCTGTCCTCTCCTCCAGTCAGTCCTCCTCTCCTCTCCTCCAGTCAGTCCTCCTCTCCTCTCCTCCAGTCAGTTCTCCTCTCCTCCAGTCAGTTCTCCTCTCCTCCAGTCAGTCCTCCTCTCCTCTCCTCCAGTCAGTCATCCTCTCCTCTCCTCCAGTCAGTCCTCCTCTCCTCTCCTCTCCTCTCCTCCAGTCAGTCCTCCTGTCCTTTCCTCCAGTCAGTCCTCCTCTTCTCTCCTCCAGTCAGTCCTCCTCTCCTCTCCTCCAGTCAGTCCTCCTCTCCTCTCCTCCAGTCAGTCCTCCTCTCCTCTCCTCCAGTCAGTCATCCTCTCCTCTCCTCCAGTCAGTCCTCCTCTCCTCTCCTCTCCTCTCCTCCAGTCAGTCCTCCTGTCCTTTCCTCCAGTCAGTCCTCCTCTTCTCTCCTCCAGTCAGTCCTCCTCTCCTCTCCTCCAGTCAGTCCTCCTCTCCTCTCCTCCAGTCAGTCATCCTCTCCTCTCCTCCAGTCAGTCCTCCTCTCCTCTCCTCTCCTCCAGTCAGTCCTCCTGTCCTTTCCTCCAGTCAGTCCTTCTCTCCTCTCCTCCAGTCAGTCCTCCTCTCCTCCAGTCAGTCCTCCTCTCCTCTCCTCCAGTCAGTCCTTCTCTCCTCTCCTCCAGTCAGTCCTCCTTTCCTCCAGTCAGTCCTTCTCTCCTCTCCTCTCCTCTCCTCCAGTCAGTCCTCCTCTCCTCTCCTCTCCTCTCCTCCAGTCAGTCCTCCTCTCCTCTCCTCCAGTCAGTCCTCCTCTCCTCTCCTCCAGTCAGTCCTCCTCTCCTCTCCTCTCCTCCAGTCAGTCCTCCTGTCCTTTCCTCCAGTCAGTCCTCCTCTCCTCTCCTCCAGTCAGTCCTTCTCTCCTCTCCTCCAGTCAGTCCTCCTCTCCTCCAGTCAGTCCTCCTTTCCTCCAGTCAGTCCTCCTCTCCTCTCCTCCAGTCAGTCCTCCTCTCCTCTCCTCCAGTCAGTCCTTCTCTCCTCTCCTCCAGTCAGTCCTCCTCTCCTCCAGTCAGTCCTCCTCTCCTCTCCTCCAGTCAGTCCTCCTGTCCTTTCCTCCAGTCAGTCCTCCTCTTCTCTCCTCCAGTCAGTCCTCCTCTCCTCTCCTCCAGTCAGTCCTTCTCTCCTCTCCTCCAGTCAGTCCTCCTTTCCTCCAGTCAGTCCTCCTCTCCTCCAGTCAGTCCTCCTCTCCTCCAGTCAGTCCTCCTCTCCTCCAGTCAGTCCTCCTCTCCTCTCCTCCAGTCAGTCCTCCTCTCCTCCAGTCAGTCCTCCTCTCCTCCTGTCAGTCCTCCTCTCCTCTCCTCCAGTCAGTCCTCCTCTCCTCCAGTCAGTCCTCCTGTCCTCTCCTCCTGTCAGTCCTCCTCTCCTCTCCTCCAGTCAGTCCTCCTCTCCTCCAGTCAGTCCTCCTCTCCTCTCCTCCAGTCAGTCCTCCTCTCCTCCAGTCAGTCCTCCTCTCCTCCAGTCAGTCCTCCTGTCCTCTCCTCCTGTCAGTCCTCCTCTCCTCTCCTCCAGTCAGTCCTCCTCTCCTCCAGTCAGTCCTCCTGTCCTCTCCTCCTGTCAGTCCTCCTCTCCTCTCCTCCAGTCAGTCCTCCTCTCCTCCAGTCAGTCCTCCTGTCCTCTCCTCCAGTCAGTCCTCCTCTCCTCTCCACCACTCCTCCTGTACAGCAGTACACAGATACAGTGCAAAGGACACCTTGAGATTCCAGACTCCTATGACATCTCCATAAACAGGGGGAGGAATGGAGGGGTGACTTTTTAAATCTATCATGCTGTTCCGTTGTTTTCCAGAGTGGCTTTGAATTTCTAAAAGTTTATCACGTGGTCACGCCAACGTTAATGTTTATCCACTGAACAGATGATTATTCCTGTCGCTACAAATCAGTGAAGTATGGTATCTATAGCAACTAAAGACGATCTGAGCGTCATAGACGTGAAGAGGACTGACTGAATCACAGACATGTATAGAGGACCACAGAGGACTGACTGAATCACAGCCATGTATAGAGGACCACAGAGGACTGACTGAATCACAGCCATGTGAAGAGGACCACCGTGGACTGACTGGATCACAGCCATGTGAAGAGGACCACCGTGGACTGACTGAATCACAGCCATGTGAAGAGGACAATTGCTTTCTTTCTCTCTTTCCTTCTTTCATTATTTATTTCTGTCTCTTTCTTTCTATCATTCTTTCCTTTCATTCTTTCTTTCTGTCCTTCCTTAAGTTTGTTATTTCTTCTCTCTGTCTGTGTAATTTGCCAAATGTCTTATCAATCTAAAACCTTGACCTGGCCGTCCCTCACTTCACCTTCCTACTCCATCCTCTTCTGCTTTTCTTTTGTTCTCCGTCCCTTCCCTCTCTCCTCATTCCTTCCCTCTCTCCTCAATCCTTCCCTCTCTCCCCATTCCTTCCCTCTCTCCTCATTCCTTCCCTCTCTCCTCATTCCTTCCCTCTCTCCTCATTCCTTCCCTCTGTAACGGTAGTCCTCCTCCTCTTCATCCGAAGAGGAGGAGCATGGATTGAACCAAGGCGCAGCGTTGTGAAATGACATGATTTATTAAGACACGACAAAACAACGAAGACAAAAAACGAACTATACTTGAATAAACTAACAAAATAACAAAACGAATGTAGACAGACCTGGACGACGAACTTACATGAAACACGAAGAACGCAATAACAGGAAAACTGACTACACAAAAACCGAACGAACAAACATACCGAGAACAGTCCCGTGTGGCGTAACATACAGACACTGACACAGGAGACAACCACCCACAAACAAACAGTGTGAAAACACCTACCTTAATATGACTCTCAATCAGAGGAAATGAAAAACACCTGCCTCTAATTGAGAGCCATATTAGGTCACCCTTTAAACCAACATAGAAACAGAAAACATAGACTGCCCACCCAAACTCACGTCCTGACCAACTAACACATACAAAACTAACAGAAAACAGGTCAGGAACGTGACACCCTCTCTCCTCATTCCTTCCTTCTCTCCTCATTCCTTCCCTCTCTCCTAATTCCTTCCCTCTCTCCTCATTCCTTCCCTCTCTCCGTATTCCTTCCCTCTCTCCTCATTCCTTCCCTCTCTCCTCATTCCTTCCCTCTCTCCTCATTCCTTCCCTCTCTCCTCATTCCTTCCCTCTCTCCTCATTCCTTCCCTCTCTCCTCATTCCTTCCCTCTCTCCTCATTCCTTCCCTCTCTCCTCCAGCCAGAGAGACTACTGCTGCTGCTGGGTCAATCAGGAAGTTCAATCAGTGGCTCATCACTCCTTCATCTCCGCCCCTCGTCTTCCTAAATGATCACCTCACAGACAGATAGCGTAAGAGATGGGATGTCATTTATCTCAGCTGTTTTAACCTGGTTTACACTGGCAGTTTGAAGTGACTCAAATCCATTTTTTTTTGGTATATCCAATTCGGATCTGTTCTTTTTCCTGCATGTGGAACTAGTTAGCTAGGTAGCAAATGGTATCACATGGAATATGATATTTCAAGCCACTTTTTTTTTTTAGGAGGTTTGAAGTCAGATACAAATCTGATTCCTGGTCATGTGACTTGTGTCTGAACGTCATATCTGATGTATTTGCTCTCAGGTGGTTTTTTAGACTGTCATTTGGCACATCTTGTTGCTTGCCACCTACTCTGTTGACAGTTTTGACAAGAACATGTGGTAGCTATCTAATGTGTTAACTGTTTACAAACAAATGAGTGAATGTGCTAGAAAACGAATCAGCTACCGAGCTAACTTCTGTGGCTAGCTAAACAGCTACCTAGCTAACTAGTTGACTTCTGTGGCTAAATAAACAGCTATCTAGCTAACTAGTTGACTTCTGTGGCTTGCTAAACAGCTACCTAGCTAACTAGTTGACTTCTGTGGCTTGCTAAACAGCTACCTAGCTAACTAGTTGACTTCTGTGGCTAGCTAAACAGCTACCTAGCTAACTAGTTGACTTCTGTGGCTAGCTAAACAGCTACCTAGCTAACTAGTTGACTTCTGTGGCTAGCTAAACAGCTACCTAGCTAACTAGTTCACTTCTGTGGCTAAATAAACAGCTACCTAGCTAACTAGTTGACTTCTCTGGCTAGCTAAACAGCTACCTAGCTAACTAGTTCACTTCTGTGGCTAAATAAACAGCAATCTAGCTAACTAGTTGACCTCTGTGGCTAGCTAAACAGCTACCTAGCTAACTAGTTCACTTCTGTGGCTAAATAAACAGCTACCTAGCTAACTAGTTGACTTCTCTGGCTAGCTAAACAGCTACCTAGCTAACTAGTTCACTTCTGTGGCTAAATAAACAGCTATCTAGCTAACTAGTTCACTTCTGTGGCTAGCTAAACAGCTACCTAGCTAACTAGCCAAAAAAGGACTCGTGTAAAAAAAAAAAAAAAGCAATAAAAGCAACTGGGAAACGTCGATGGCGTTGTTGTCACCTCAGCATGCTACATAACTTCCTGAGGGATAGGAACCACGAGCACCACCACCAATCAGCTTACACCACTGCACACGTTACTATGACAACAAGCGTAGTCATTGTCAGCAAATTGACTGCTATCTCGACACACACACACACAAATCCTATTTGGTCACTTATATCCTGCTGTTTGGACAGTCAGTAGACCAAAACGCATAACAAACTAATAACTAAATAAAACACTGAGCACTAAGGCCTGTAGTGTGAACAGGGCTTTGTATTATTTCTTTCTCACTGCCATCCATCTCCCCTGTGATTGGCTCCTGGACCTTCCATCTCCCCTGTGATTGGCTCCTGGACATTCCATCTCCCCTGTGATTGGCTCCTGGACCTTCCATCTCCCCTGTGATTGGCTCCTGGACCTTCCATCTCCCCTGTGATTGGCTCCTGGACCTTCCATCTCCCCTGTGATTGGCTCCTGGACCTTCCATCGCCCCTGTGATTGGATGGGTGAAGTCTATGTACTTCCTTCTTATTTCGAGTGACTGTGATCTGGTCAGACTCTGTCTGCTGACGAAAGACCACAGGACAAGGTGTTTAACAGATTACATACTTAGGATCTGAGTGTAAATATTTGTACACATTTCTTTGAGTTGTAACACCTTTGAAATGTGTGTGTACAAAACATTAGGAACACCTGCTCTTTCCATGACATAGACTGACCAGGTGAATACAAGGTGAAAGCTATGATCCCTTATTGATGTCACCTGTTAACTTCTTGCGACTACAGGGGGTGCTGTTCCGAATTAGCATTTTGTCGTCTCCAAATTAAACTGCCTAGTACTCAATTCTTGCTCGTACAATATGCATATTATTAATTATATTGGATAGAAAACACCTTCTAGTTTCATACAACGTTGAAATGATGTCTGTGGGTGACCCAGAACTCTTTCTACAGCGAAATCCATGACAGACAGTGAAAGGTCTGAGAGCGAAGCTCTGGTTTCAGATCAGTTTTTAAGGTCTCTGTCTATCCTATGGAACGACACGAACTGCACCCGCCTTCCCCTGGATGTCAGTAACCAATGAGAAGTGGAATGGGCCTTCTCCGTAGCTCTCAGAGGTTATAAAAGACCAAGGAGTGAGAGTAGCCCCCCTTTCGACGCTCGCCCTTACGCAGGAAGGGACCTCCGGACGCCATTTTCACAGGCTCGGTTATCAACTTGAAATGTATCCGTCTGTAATTTAATTCGATATAGGACTTAGAAACATCATAAGGTAGTTAATTTAAACCGTTTTATAGGAAATTATATCCGTTTAGTGCGATTTTGAGGAATTTCTTTGTTGTGCACTCTGAAACTTTGGACACGTTTTGGGGTCCCGTTCGATCGTTAGTGGATATTTCGAAGGACAGAGGACATCTATCGACCAAAAGACGTTTATAACATAGAAAGGATACATTGCCCAAGAATATGATGGAAGAACAGCTCATAGTAAGCAATATTTAATATGATAAATTGTTGTTCTGTCGAAATATTTTAAACGCATATTTCGCCATTTTGTTTGGTGTAGCTTCACTTGGCGAACCCTGTATTGAAAAGTAAGGATAATTTTACAAATGTAAATCAGCGGTTGCATTAAGAACTAATTTGTCTTTCGATTCCTGTCAACCCTGTATTTTTTAGTCAAGTATATGATTAGCTTTCAATTAAACTAGATCACTCTGATAGATGACGTCAGACATATTGAGGCTTGATTTCCTAGTATTTTTATTGTGTAACCACGGTTTTGTATGGCTAAATATGCACCTTTTCGAACAAACTGTATATGTATGTTGTAAAATGATGTTACAGGAGTGTCATCGGAAGAATTCTGAGAAGGTTAGTGAAAAAATTAATATCTTTTGGCGATGTTGACGTTATAGCGCTCTTTGGCTGGAATCGATGCTCTGGTAACGTTTGCACATGTAGTATGCTAACTTATCGATTTATTGTGTTTTCGCTGAAAAACGCTTAGAAAATCTGAAATATGGTCTGAAATCACAAGAACTGGGTCTTTCCATTGCTATGCTTTGTCTATTTTTATGAAATGTTTTATGATGAGTAAATTGGTCATACACGTTGCTCTATCTAGTAATTCTAGTCGATTTGTGATGGTCGGTGCAATTGTAAACTGTGATTTCTACCTGAAATATGCACTTTTTTCTAACAAAAACTATCCTATACCATGAATATGTTATCAGACTGTCATCTGATGGTTTTTTTTATAGGTTATTGGCTATCAATATCTTAGTTGAGCCGAATTGGTGATAGCACCTGAAGGAGTAAGAAACTGATGGAGTTAGAATAGTGGTGTATTTTGCTAACGTGTTTAGCTAATAGATTTACATATTTTGTCTTCCCTGTAAAACATTTTAAAAATCTGAAATGGTGGCTTTATTCACAAGATCTGTATCTTTCATCTGGTGTCTTGGACTTGTGATTTAATGATATTTAGATGCTACTATCTACTTGTGAAGCTATGCTAGCTATGCTAATCAGTGTGTGGGGGGTGGGGGGTGATCCCGGATACGGGGTTGAGGTTCGGTAAAAGTTAAATACACTTCAATCAGTGTAGATGAAGGGGAGGAGATGGGTTAAAGAAGGACGTTTAAGCCTCGAGACAATTGAGACATGAATTGTGTATGAGTGCCATTCAGAGGGTGAATGGGTAGACAAAACGGGCCATTTAGAGGGTGAATGGGTAGACAAAACGGGCCATTTAGAGGGTGAATGGGTAGACAAAACGGGCCATTCAGAGGGTGAATGGGTAGACAAAACGGGCCATTCAGAGGGTGAATGGGTAGACAAAACGGGCCATTCAGAGGGTGAATGGGTAAGACAAAACGGGCCATTCAGAGGGTGAATGGGTAGACAAAACGGGCCATTCAGAGGGTGAATGGGGAAGACAAAACGGGCCATTCAGAGGGTGAATGGGGAAGACAAAACGGGCCATTCAGAGGGTGAATGGGCAAGACAAAACGGGCCATTCAGAGGGTGAATGGGGAAGACAAAACGGGCCATTCAGAGGGTGAATGGGGGAGACAAAACGGGCCAATCAGAGGGTGAATGGGGAAAACAAAACGGGCCATTCAGAGGGTGAATGGGGGAGACAAAACGAGCCAATCAGAGGGTGAATGGGGAAGACAAAACGGGCCATTCAGAGGGTGAATGGGTAAGATAAAAAACGGGCCATTCAGAGGGTGAATGGGGGAGACAAAACGAGCCAATCAGAGGGTGAATGGGGAAGACAAAACGGGCCATTGAGGGTGAATGGGTAAGACAAAACGGGCCATTCAGAGGGTGAATGGGGAAGACAAAACGGGCCATTCAGAGGGTGAATGGGCAAGACAAAACGGGCCATTCAGAGGGTGAATGGGGAAGACAAAACGGGCCATTCAGAGGGTGAATGGGGAAGACAAAACGGGCCACTCAGAGGGTGAATGGGCAAGACAAAACGGGCCATTCAGAGGGTGAATGGGCAAGACAAAACGGGCCATTCAGAGGGTGAATGGGCAAGACAAAACGGGCCATTCAGAGGGTGAATGGGGAAGACAAAACGGGCCATTCAGAGGGTGAATGGGCAAGACAAAATGGGCCATTCAGAGGGTGAATGGGTAGACAAAACGGGCCATTCAGAGGGTGAATGGGTAGACAAAACGGGCCATTCAGAGGGTGAATGGGCAAGACAAAACGGGCTATGCTACTGGGTGCCAGGCAAACCAGTTAATGTCAATAATGTTTTCATGCTCAACAGTTTCCTGTGTGTGTTAATTAATAACTTCTTATGGCTGCAGGGGGCGTTACTGAGTAGCCAGCTAAATCGTGCCCATTTCAAATGGCCTCGTACTCAATTCTTGCTCGTACAATATGCATATTATTGTTATTATTGGATAGAAAACACTCTCTAGTTTCTATAGCCGTTTGAATTATGTCTCTGAGTGAAACAGAACTCATTCTACAGCACTTTTCCTCCCAGTGTGTCAGATTTCAGACATCTTGGCCTCTGGTTCCAGATCAGTTTTAAAAGTCTCTGTAAATCCTATGAGGATACAAACACTGCCCACGCCTTCCTCTAGATGTCAGTAAGTGGTGACAATTTGAATGGAGTCGATTGCGCAATCAGTGCCTCTATAAATGACCAAATACCGGAAGTAGCGTTCTTTTGGACCCTGCGCTCAACGCAAGAAGGACGTCGGACTTGGCTTTTTCCAAGCCTTTGTTTAGCCAGTAATATAGCGCCGGTCATGTTTTTACCCGTTATAGGTGTTAAAAACATCATACGTTAGTTAATTTAAACCGTTTTATAGCAATTTATATCCGTTTAGTGCGATTTTGAGGAAGTTCTATGTGATGCTCTTTGAAGCTTTGGGCACGTTTCGGGGTCCCGGTCGAACGTTAGTGGGCATTTCGACGGACAGAGGACATCTTTCGACCAAAAGAAGATTAGACCCAAGAAAGGATACATTGCCCAAGAATCTGATGGAAGATCACCTCACAGTAAGAAATATTTAATATGATAATTCGTTGTTCTGTCGAAAATTTTTAAACGCATATTCCGCCATTTTGTTTGCTATAGCTTCGCTTGGCGAACCCTGTATTGCACAGTAAGGATAATTTTAGAAATGTAAATCAGCGATTGCATAAAGAACTAATTTGTCTTTCGATTCCTGTCAACCCTGTATTTTTTAGTCAAGTATATGATTAGCTATTGATTAAACTAGATCACTCTGAAAGATGGCGACCGACATTTTCAGGCATGTTTTGCTACTATTTTCATTGTATAACCACGGTTTTTTATGGCTAAATATGCACATTTTCGAACAAACTCTATATGTATGTTGTAATATGATGTTACAGGAGTGTCATCGGAAGAATTCTGAGAAGGTTAGTGAAAAAATTAATATATTTTGGCGATGATTACGTTATCGCTCTCTTTGGCTTGAATCGATGCTCTGGTAACGTTTGCACATGTGGTATGCTAATATAACGATTTATTGTGTTTTCGCTGTAAAACACTTAGAACATCTGAAATATTGTCTGAATTCATAAGATCTGTGTCTTTCCATTGCTGTGAGTTGTGTATTTTTAAGAAATGTTTTATGATTAGTAATTAGGTAATACACGTTGCTCTGTGTATTTATTCTAGTCGAGTTGTGATGGTGGGTGCAATTGTAAACTAGGATTTCTACCTGAAATATGCACATTTTTCTAACAAAACCTATCCTATACAATAAATATGTTATCAGACTGTCATCTGATGAGGTTTTTTCTTGGTTAGTGGCTATCAATATCTTTATTTGGCCGAATTGGTGATAGCTAGTGGTGGAGAGAAAAAATGGTGGACAAAGAAAAAATGGTGTCTTTTGCTAACTTGGTTAGCTAATAGATTTACATATTTTGTCTTCCCTGTAAAACATTTTAAAAATCTGAAATGGTGGCTTTATTCACAAGATCTGTATCTTTCATTTGGTGTCTTGGACTTGTGATTTAATGATATTTAGATGCTACTATTTAATTGTGACGCTATGCTAGCGATGCTAATCAGTGTGGGGGGGGTGGGGGGTGTGTACCGATGTCGGGACAGCCCGCCTAACAGGTTAAAAATGGTCCAACACCTAAAGAAAATCCAGCCATTTTTACTCAACTGTGGGAAGCTTTAGAGTCGACATGGACCATCAGCCCTGTGAAACGTTTTCGACACCTTGTAGAGTCCATGAGCCGACGAATTGAGGCTGTTCTGAGGACCAAAGGGGTCCAACTCTTAGGAAGGTTTTCTGAATGTTGTTTTTTTACACTCATTTTACACACCATTTGTTTTAACGGAAAATTAAAATGTCCCCTCTTTATATAACATTGCTATATATCCACATGTCATAACATGTAAAGTTGTAAAATTTCTAATAACATTTATTTTATATAATTAAATCAACCATTGTAAATACTTAATGATGTGGTATTATGTTTAGTCTTTGTCAGGTTAAACTAACACATTGTGGGCTATTTTACATTCAGGGCAGGGGGAAAATAATCGGGTCACATATTAAAACAATTCCCCGCCACCTCTGTTTGGAACGTTGGACATGAAGCTATTCACTGAATTCCTCAAAGTGGAGAGGAAAGGTCCACAAGAGACACAATGACAGTAATCTGGACTTCATTATTTCATATTCAATCCTGCTATGACAATTGCTTTCTTTCTCTCTTTCCTTCTTTCATTATTTATTTCTGTCTCTTTCTTTCTATCATTCTTTCCTTTCATTCTTTCTTTCTGTCCTTCCTTAAGTTTGTTATCTCTTCTCTCTGTCTGTGTAATTTGCCAAATGTCTTATCAATCTAAAACCTTGACCTGGCCGTCCCTCACTTCACCTTCCTACTCCATCCTCTTCTGCTTTTCTTTTGTTCTCCGTCCCTTCCCTCTCTCCTCATTCCTTCCCTCTCTCCTCATTCCTTCCCTCTCTCCTCATTCCTTCCCTCTCTCCTCATTCCTTCCCTCTCTCCCCATTCCTTCCCTCTCTCCCCATTCCTTCCCTCTCTCCTCATTCCTTCCCTCTCTCCTCATTCCTTCCCTCTCTCCTCATTCCTTCCCTCTCTCCTCATTCCTTCCTTCTCTCCTCATTCCTTCCCTCTCTCCTCATTCCTTCCCTCTCTCCTCATTCCTTCCCTCTCTCCGTATTCCTTCCCTCTCTCCTCATTCCTTCCCTCTCTCCTCATTCCTTCCCTCTCTCCTCATTCCTTCCCTCTCTCCTCAGTCCTTCCCTCTCTCCTCATTCCTTCCCTCTCTCCTCAGTCCTTCCCTCTCTCCTCATTCCTTCCCTCTCTCCTCATTCCTTCCCTCTCTCCTCATTCCTTCCCTCTCTCCTCATTCCTTCCCTCTCTCCTCATTCCTTCCCTCTCTCCTCCAGCCAGAGAGACTACTGCTGCTGCTGGGTCAATCAGGAAGTTCAATCAGTGGCTCATCACTCCTTCATCTCCGCCCCTCGTCTTCCTAAATGATCACCTCACAGACAGATAGCGTAAGAGATGGGATGTCATTCATCTCAGCTGTTTTAACCTGGTTTACACTGGCAGTTTGAAGTGACTCAAATCCAGTTTTTTTGGTATATCCAATTCGGATCTGTTCTTTTTCCTGCATTTGGAACTAGTTAGCTAGGTAGCAAATGGTATCACATGGAATATGATATTTCAAGCCACTTTTTTTTTTTTAGGAGGTTTGAAGTCAGATACAAATCTGATTCCTGGTCATGTGACTTGTGTCTGAACGTCATATCTGATGTATTTGCTCTCAGGTGGTTTTTTAGACTGTCATTTGGCACATCTTGTTGCTTGCCACCTACTCTGTTGACAGTTTTGACAAGAACATGTGGTAGCTATCTAATGTGTTAACTGTTTACAAACAAATGAGTGAATGTGCTAGAAAACGAATCAGCTACCGAGCTAACTTCTGTGGCTAGCTAAACAGCTACCTAGCTAACTAGTTGACTTCTGTGGCTAAATAAACAGCTATCTAGCTAACTAGTTGACTTCTGTGGCTTGCTAAACAGCTACCTAGCTAACTAGTTGACTTCTGTGGCTTGCTAAACAGCTACCTAGCTAACTAGTTGACTTCTGTGGCTAGCTAAACAGCTACCTAGCTAACTAGTTGACTTCTGTGGCTAGCTAAACAGCTACCTAGCTAACTAGTTGACTTCTGTGGCTAGCTAAACAGCTACCTAGCTAACTAGTTCACTTCTGTGGCTAAATAAACAGCTACCTAGCTAACTAGTTGACTTCTCTGGCTAGCTAAACAGCTACCTAGCTAACTAGTTCACTTCTGTGGCTAAATAAACAGCTATCTAGCTAACTAGTTGACCTCTGTGGCTAGCTAAACAGCTACCTAGCTAACTAGTTCACTTCTGTGGCTAAATAAACAGCTACCTAGCTAACTAGTTGACTTCTCTGGCTAGCTAAACAGCTACCTAGCTAACTAGTTCACTTCTGTGGCTAAATAAACAGCTATCTAGCTAACTAGTTCACTTCTGTGGCTAGCTAAACAGCTACCTAGCTAACTAGCCAAAAAAGGACTCGTGTAAAAAAAAAAAAAATATCAATAAAAGCAACTGGGAAACGTCGATGGCGTTGTTGTCACCTCAGCATGCTACATAACTTCCTGAGGGATAGGAACCACGAGCACCACCACCAATCAGCTTACACCACTGCACACGTTACTATGACAACAAGAGTAGTCATTGTCAGCAAATTGACTGCTATCTCGACACACACACACACAAATCCTATTTGGTCACTTATATCCTGCTGTTTGGACAGTCAGTAGACCAAAACGCATAACAAACTAATAACTAAATAAAACACTGAGCACTAAGGCCTGTAGTGTGAACAGGGCTTTGTATTATTTCTTTCTCACTGCCATCCATCTCCCCTGTGATTGGCTCCTGGACCTTCCATCTCCCCTGTGATTGGCTCCTGGACCTTCCATCTCCCCTGTGATTGGCTCCTGGACCTTCCATCTCCCCTGTGATTGGCTCCTGGACCTTCCATCTCCCCTGTGATTGGCTCCTGGACCTTCCATCTCCCCTGTGATTGGCTCCTGGACCTTCCATCGCCCCTGTGATTGGATGGGTGAAGTCTATGTACTTCCTTCTTATTTCGAGTGACTGTGATCTGGTCAGACTGTCTGCTGACGAAAGACCACAGGACAAGGTGTTTAACAGATTACATACTTAGGATCTGAGTGTAAATATTTGTACACATTTCTTTGAGTTGTAACACCTTTGAAATGTGTGTGTACAAAACATTAGGAACACCTGCTCTTTCCATGACATAGACTGACCAGGTGAATACAAGGTGAAAGCTATGATCCCTTATTGATGTCACCTGTTAAATACACTTCAATCAGTGTAGATGAAGGGGATGAGATGGGTTAGAGAAGGAGAAGGACGTTTAAGCCTCGAGACAATTGAGACATGAATTGTGTATGAGTGCCATTCAGAGGGCGAATGGGTAGACAAAACGGGCCATTTAGAGGGTGAATGGGTAGACAAAACGGGCCATTTAGAGGGTGAATGGGTAGACAAAACGGGCCATTCAGAGGGTGAATGGGCAAGACAAAACGGGCCATTCAGAGGGTGAATGGGGAAGACAAAACGGGCCATTCAGAGGGTGAATGGGGGAGACAAAACGAGCCAATCAGAGGGTGAATGGGGAAGACAAAACGGGCCATTCAGAGGGTGAATGGGTAAGATAAAAAACGGGCCATTCAGAGGGTGAATGGGGAAGACAAAACGAGCCAATCAGAGGGTGAATGGGGAAGACAAAACGGGCCATTCAGAGGGTGAATGGGTAAGACAAAACGGGCCATTCAGAGGGTGAATGGGGAAGACAAAACGGGCCATTCAGAGGGTGAATGGGCAAGACAAAACGGGCCATTCAGAGGGTGAATGGGGAAGACAAAACGGGCCATTCAGAGGGTGAATGGGGAAGACAAAACGGGCCATTCAGAGGGTGAATGGGCAAGACAAAACGGGCCATTCAGAGGGTGAATGGGCAAGACAAAACGGGCCATTTAGAGGGTGAATGGGTAGACAAAACGGGCCATTTAGAGGGTGAATGGGTAGACAAAACGGGCCATTCAGAGGGTGAATGGGCAAGACAAAACGGGCCATTCAGAGGGTGAATGGGGAAGACAAAACGGGCCATTCAGAGGGTGAATGGGGGAGACAAAACGAGCCAATCAGAGGGTGAATGGGGAAGACAAAACGGGCCATTCAGAGGGTGAATGGGTAAGATAAAAAACGGGCCATTCAGAGGGTGAATGGGGGAGACAAAACGAGCCAATCAGAGGGTGAATGGGGAAGTCAAAACGGGCCATTCAGAGGGTGAATGGGTAAGACAAAACGGGCCATTCAGAGGGTGAATGGGGAAGACAAAACGGGCCATTCAGAGGGTGAATGGGCAAGACAAAACGGGCCATTCAGAGGGTGAATGGGGAAGACAAAACGGGCCATTCAGAGGGTGAATGGGGAAGACAAAACGGGCCATTCAGAGGGTGAATGGGCAAGACAAAACGGGCCATTCAGAGGGTGAATGGGCAAGACAAAACGGGCCATTCAGAGGGTGAATGGGGAAGACAAAACGGGCCATTCAGAGGGTGAATGGGGAAGACAAAACGGGCCATTCAGAGGGTGAATGGGCAAGACAAAACGGGCCATTCAGAGGGTGAATGGGTAAGACAAAACGGGCCATTCAGAGGGTGAATGGGGAAGACAAAACGGGCCATTCAGAGGGTGAATGGGGAAGACAAAACGGGCCATTCAGAGGGTGAATGGGGAAGACAAAACGGGTGATGGTAGTAGGTACCAGGCAAACCAGTTAATGTCAATAATTTTCTCATGCTCAACAGTTTCCTGTGTGTGTTAATTAAAAATGGTCCAACACCTAAAGAAAATCCAGCCATTTTGACTCAACTGTGGGAAGCTTTAGAGTCGACATGGACCAGCAGCCCTGTGGAACGTTTTCGACACCTTGTAGAGTCCATGAGCCGACGAATTGAGGCTGTTCTGAGGGCAAAAGGGGTTCAACTCTTAGGAAGGTATTCTGAATGTTTCTTTTTTACACTCGAAGACCATTTGTTTTAACGGAAAATTAAAATGTCCCCCCTTTATATAACATTGTTATATATCCACATGTCATAACATGTAAAGTTGTAAAATTTCTAATAACATTTATTTTATATAATTAAATCAACCATTGTAAATACTTAATGATGTGGTATTATGTTTAGTCTTTCTTAGGTTAAACTAACACATTGTGGGCTATTTTACATTCAGGGCGGGGGGAAAATAATCGGGTCACATATTAAAACAATTCCCTGCCACCTCTGTTTGGAACGCTGGACATGAAGCTATTCACTGAATTCCTCAAAGTGGAGAGGAAAGGTCCACACGAAACACAATGACAGTAATCTGGACTTCATTATTTCATATTCAATCCTGCTATGACTTAAACAGAACAGAAGACAGGGAGTTCTCATGACAAAACCCAGAGACGGAATTTAAGGGATTTAATGTTGAGCAGCATTCACATAACAGGGAAGAATATCTGATGAAGGAAACAATGACCTCTTTTTTGTCTCGCTCTCTCTGTCTCTCTCTGTCTCTCTCTGTCTCTCTCTCTCTCTCTCTCTCTGTCTCTCTCTCTCCCGCTCTCTCTCTCTCTGCCTCTCTCTGTCTCTCTCTCTTCTGTGTACCATGTAACCTTTATCTCTCTGTTATGCCTTCTCTCTCTCTCTCTCTCTCTCTCTCTCTCTCTCTCTCTCTCTCTCTCTCTCTCTCTCTCTCTCTCTCTCTCTCTCTCTCTGTCTCTCTGTCTCTCTCTCTCTCTGTCTCTCTGTCTCTCTCTGTCTCTCTCTCTCTGTCTCTCTCTGTCTCTCTCTCTCTCTCTCTCTCTCTCTCTCTCTCTCTCTCTCTGTCTCTCTCTCTCTGTGTGTCTCTCTCTCTGTCTCTCTCTCTCTCTCTCTCTCTCTCTCTCTCTCTCTCTCTCTCTCTCTCTCTCTCTCTGTCTCTCTCTCTCTGTGTGTCTCTCTCTCTGTCTCTCTGTCTCTCTCTCTCTCTCTCTCTCTCTCTCTCTCTCTCTCTCTCTCTCTCTCTCTCTCTCTCTCTCTCTCTCTCTGTCTCTCTCTCTGTCTCTCTCTGACTATTGCGTATCTCTCCTCTCTCTCTCTGCCCCCCTCTTTCTCTCCCTCCCTCCCTCCCTTGCTCTATACCCCCTCTCCTTGGTCTTGAAACAAAGAGTTGCCCTGAGGAGATGAACAATTAATATGCCTAATGATTTCTCCGTCCCTCGATGGCCCTGGTGGAGTCTGGAGTCAAATGGATTCGGAATTCCATCTGTTTCTTTCCATATTCAAATCAAACTGTGGATTTGTCCCAAATGGCACCCTGTTCTTTATATAGTGCACTACTGTTGACCTGAACCCTATTGACCCTGGTCAAAAGTAGTGCACTACACGATGAATAGGGTGCCATTTTGGAGGCTTCTTTCAAACACCTCCGTGTCCTTCCCTTGGCGTGTGAGATGTCAACTCTGGTATTCCTAGGGCCCTCTGTCTTCTTAAATACAAAGCTGATTAGGGCACAAGAAGGGGGTAGGAGGAAGGAATGAGGAAGGAGAACAATGAGGAAGGAACACAATGAGGAAGGAACACAATGAGGAAGGAATGAAGAAGGAACACAATGAGGAAGGAATGAGGAAGGAACACAATGAGGAAGGAATGAGGAAGGAACACAATGAGGAAGGAACACAATGAGGGAGGAATGAGGAAGGAACACAATGAGGAAGGGATGAGGAAGGAACACAATGAGGAAGGAACACAATGAGGAAGGAATGAGGAAGGAACACAATGAGGAAGGAATGAGGAAGGAACACAATGCAGAAGAAATGAGGAAGGAACACAATGAGGAAGGAATTAGGGAGGAACACAATGAGGAAGGAATGAGGAAGGAACACAATGAGGAAGGAATGAGGAAGGAACACAATGAGGAAGGAATTAGGGAGGAACACAATGAGGAAGGAATGAGGAAGGAACACAATGCAGAAGAAATGAGGAAGGAACACAATGAGGAAGGAATTAGGGAGGAACACAATGAGGAAGGAATGAGGAAGGAACACAATGAGGAAGAAATGAGGAAGGAACACAATGAGGAAGGAATTAGGGAGGAACACAATGAGGAAGAAATGAGGAAGGAACACAATGAGGAAGGAATTAGGGAGGAACACAATGAGGAAGGAATGAGGAAGGATCACAATGTCTTATTTCCTCATCAGCTCACTTCTCTTTCCATTCCTTCCTCTCTCTAAAACCCACTGGGTTACACGGACGGATAACTTCCTGGTTGTTTGTGATTGGTACATCTCTTTTGGAATGTCGTCTCTAGAAATGCTATATTTTTTTTTACACATGCACACACACGAGGACGTTTGTTCCGTACACACACACACGATATCTGTTACTATCCTATTTTTCAACCTGCATGGTTTTCCCAGCTCTCATGTTGTCTGTCTCCCCAACATCGCTACAGGCCTTTTGGGGTGTTATTAGAATGTTGCTGTCCATTCTGTCTCTCTTCTCTCAAGGTACATTTTCAGTTGACACTCTCCTTTACTACTGTTTCTCTATGAGACACAAGTTGTTTTTCAAATGGCATCATATTGCCTTTATAGTGCAATACTTTTGTCCAGACCTCTAAGTAGTGCACTTTAAAGGGAATAGGGAATGCAGGCTCACAGTCCCAAGTCTTTCAGTGTTCACCTATGTATTTTTTCAGGGCAGAAACCAGACTCCTTCAGCAAACCATCCTTCTCTGATCTCCCTGCATCTCAACTGTGTCTTGAAGTCTTTGTAGTTTCCTCAATCTCAGTGATGCATTTCAAATAGTCCACAGGTTTGGACTTGAGCCCTATCAGGAATTAGGGCTGTCACTTGGGATACAGACCACTCTACTCTTCCTGTCTCTTCACAGTGGTCTGATGTAGGACATCCTGATAAATCCTCTTCCTGTCTCTTCACAGTGGTCTGATGTAGGACTTCCTGATAAATCCTCTTCCTGTCTCTTCACAGTGGTCTGATGTAGGACTTCCTGATAAATCCTCTTCCTGTCTATTCACAGTGGTCTGATGTAGGACATCCTGATAAATCCTCTTCCTGTCTCGTCACAGTGGTCTGATGTAGGACATCCTGATAAATCCTCTTCCTGTCTCTTCACAGTGGTCTGATGTAGGACTACCTGATAAATCCTCTTCCTGTCTCTTCACAGTGGTCTGATGTAGGACATCCTGATAAATCCTCTTCCTGTCTCTTCACAGTGGTCTGATGTAGGACATCCTGATAAATCCTCTTCCTGTCTCTTCACAGTGGTCTGATGTAGGACATCCTGATAAATCCTCTTCCTGTCTCTTCACAGTGGTCTGATGTAGGACATCCTGATAAATCCTCTTCCTGTCTCGTCACAGTGGTCTGCTGTAGGACTTCCTGATAAATCCTCTTCCTGTCTCTTCACAGTGGTCTGATGTAGGACTACGTGATAAATCCTCTTCCTGTCTCTTCACAGTCGTCTGATGTAGGAACTACCTGATAAATCCTCTTCCTGTCTCTTCACAGTGGTCTGATGTAGGACTACCTGATAAATCCTCTTCCTGTCTCTTCACAGTGGTCTGATGTAGGACATCCTGATAAATCCTCTTCCTGTCTCGTCACAGTGGTCTGATGTAGGACATCCTGATAAATCCTCTTCCTGTCTCTTCACAGTGGTCTGATGTAGGACTACGTGATAAATCCTCTTCCTGTCTCGTCACAGTGGTTTGATGTAGGACTACTTGATAAATCCTCTTCCTGTCTCTTCACAGTGGTCTGATGTAGGACATCCTGATAAATCCTCTTCCTGTCTCGTCACAGTGGTCTGATGTAGGAACTACCTGATAAATCCTCTTCCTGTCTCTTCACAGTGGTCTGATGTAGGACTACGTGATAAATCCTCTTCCTGTCTCTTCACAGTGGTCTGATGTAGGACATCCTGATAAATCCTCTTCCTGTCTCTTCACAGTGGTCTGATGTAGGACATCCTGATAAATCCTCTTCCTGTCTCTTCACAGTGGTCTGATGTAGGACTACCTGATAAATCCTCTTCCTGTCTCTTCACAGTGGTCTGATGTAGGACTACGTGATAAATCCTCTTCCTGTCTCGTCACAGTGGTCTGATGTAGGAACTACCTGTTAAA
>NW_024059181.1:0-2500 GCF_016432855.1 Salvelinus namaycush | reverse complement strand
CACGTGACATTAAAACCATGGAGGGAAACATGTGACATTAAAACCATGGAGGGAAACATGGGGCATTAAAACCATGGAGGGAAACATGTGACATTAAAACCATGGAGGGAAACATGGGGCATTAAAACCATGGAGGGAAACGTGACATTTAAACCATGGAGTGAAACATGTGGCATAAAAACCATGGAGGGAAACATGTGCCATTAAAACCATGGAGGGAAACATGTGCCAATAAAACCATGGAGGGAAACATGTGACATTAAAACCATGGAGGGAAACATGTGGCATTAAAACCATGGAGGGAAACATGTGACATTAAAACCATGGAGGGAAACATGGGGCATTAAAACCATGGAGGGAAACATGTGACATTTAAACCATGGAGTGAAACATGTGGCATAAAAACCATGGAGGGAAACATGTGCCATTAAAACCATGGAGGGAAACATGTGACAATAAAACCATGGAGGGAAACATGTGACATTAAAACCATGGAGGGAAACATGGGGCATTAAAACCATGGAGGGAAACATGTGACATTTAAACCATGGAGTGAAACATGTGGCATAAAAACCATGGAGGGAAACATGTGCCATTAAAACCATGGAGGGAAACATGTGACAATAAAACCATGGAGGGAAACATGTGACATTAAAACCATGGAGGGAAACATGTGGCATTAAAACCATGGAGGGAAACATGTGGCATTAAAACCACGGAGGGAAACATCGACATTAAAACCATGGAGGGAAACATGTGACATTAAAACCATGGAGGGAAACATGTGGCATTAAAACCATGGAGGGAGACAGTAACATTAAAACCATGGAGGGAAACATGTGACATTAAAACCACGGAGGGAAACATCGACATTAAAACCATGGAGGGAAACATGTGACATTAAAACCATGGAGGGAAACATGTGACATTAAAACCATGGAGGGAAACATGTGACATTAAAACCACGGAGGGAAACATGTGACATTAAAACCACGGAGGGAAACATGTGACATTAAAACCATGGAGGGAAACATGTGACATTAAAACCATGGAGGGAAACATGTGACATTAAAACCATGGAGGGAAACATGTGACATTAAAACCATGGAGGGAAACATGTGACATTGAAACCATGGAGGGAAACATGTGGCATTAAAACCATGGAGGGAGACAGTAACATTAAAACCATGGAGGGAAACATGTGACATTAAAACCATGGAGGGAAACATGTGGCATTAAAACCACGGAGGGAGACAGTAACATTAAAACCATGGAGGGAAACATGTGGCATTAAAACCGTGGAGGGAAACATGTGACATTAAAACCATGGAGGGAAACATGTGGCGCTAAAACCATGGAGGGAAACATGTGACATTAAAACCATGGAGGGAAACATGTGACATTAAAACCATGGAGGGAAACATGTGGCGCTAAAACCATGGAGGGAAACATGTGACATTAAAACCACGGAGGGAAACATGTGACATTAAAACCATGGAGGGAAACATGTGACATTAAAACCATGGAGGGAAACATGTGACAATAAAACCATGGAGGGAAACATGTGACATTAAAACCTTGGAGGTAAACATGTGGCATTAAAACCATGGAGGGAAACATGTGGCACTAAAACCATGGAGGGAAACATGTGACATTAAAACCATGGAGGGAAACATGTGACATTAAAACCATGGAGGGAAACATGTGACATTAAAATCATGGAGGAAAACATGTGGCACTAAAACCATGGAGGGAAACATGTGACATTGTTCAGGGGCAGAAAGACAGATTTGTACCTTGTCGACTCGGGGATTCGATCTTGCAACCTTTCGGTTACTAGTCCAACGCTCTAACCACTAGGCTACGCTGCCGCCCCGTGGGGGGAAACCATGGGGGGGAAAAACCACGTGACATTAAAACTAAAAAGAGGTTTTGGGGACTAAGTCAAGAATCTGGGCTTAGGGGACGTCAGAAGATAACAACATGAGTCACATGGGAAGAATGAAACTAATGCAGAAAACAAATGTGTCACCCTTAGAGACTTGAAAAGAAAGAGACTGACAGGTGAAACCTACTTTGTTTGTTTCCCAGCAAATCTGTCAGTCCCACTTATCCCATCGAGGTCCAGTGGAGTTTATCACATTAACACAGCAGACAAAGCTACGACAAGTTCAATAATCAGCTAAGTTAGTGAATTCCCTTTCCGCTCCTCTTCACGCTGACAGTCTGTAGTATTGAGTCAATCCCCTACCCTCCTCTCCTCTTCACCCTGACAGTCTGTAGTATTGAGTCAATCCCCTACCCTCTTCTCTTCCTCCCCCTGACAGTCTGTAGTATTGAGTTAATCCCCTACCCTCTTCTCCTCTTCACCCTGACAGTCTGTAGTATTGAGTTAATCCCCTACCCTCTTCTCTTCCTCCCCCTGACAGTCTGTAGTATTGAGTTAATCCCCTACCCTCTTCTCCTCTTCACCCTGACAGTCTGTAGTATTGAGTCAATC
>NW_024059180.1:35000-39816 GCF_016432855.1 Salvelinus namaycush | reverse complement strand
GTTATTACCAGTCTCCTCTCCCCCATCACTATATACTATACCATCAGTTAATACAGTCTCGTCTCCCATCACTATATACATACCATCAGTTAATACCAGTCTCCTCTCCCCATTATATACTATACCATCAGTTAATACCAGTCTCCTCCTCCCCATCACTATATACTATACCATCAGTTAATACAGTCTCCTCTCCCCATCACTATATACTATACCATCAGTTAATACCAGTCTCCTCTCCCATCACTATATACTATACCATCAGTTAATACCAGTCTCCTCTCCCCATCACTATATACTATACCATCAGTTAATACCAGTCTCCTCTCCCCATCACTATATACTATACCATCAGTTAATACCAGTCTCCTCTCCCCATCACTATATACTATACCATCAGTTAATACCAGTCTCCTCTCCCCATCACTATATACTATACCATCAGTTAATACCAGTCTCCTCTCCCCATCACTATATACTATACCATCAGTTAATACCAGTCTCCTCTCCCCATCACTATATACTATACCATCAGTTAATACCAGTCTCCTCTCCCATCACTATATACTATACCATCAGTTAATACCAGTCTCCTCTCCCCATCACTATATACTATACCATCAGTTAATACCAGTCTCCTCTCCCCATCACTATATACTATACCATCAGTTAATACCAGTCTCCTCTCCCATCACTATATACTATACCATCAGTTAATACCAGTCTCCTCTCCCCATCACTATATACTATACCATCAGTTATTACCAGTCTCCTCTCCCCCCACTATACTATACCATCAGTTAATACCAGTCTCCTCTCCCCATCACTATATACTATACCATCAGTTAATACAGTCTCCTCTCCCATCACATCAGTTAATACCAGTCTCCTCTCCCATCACTATATACTATACATCAGTTAATACCAGTCTCCTCTCCCATCACTATATACTATACCATCAGTTAATACCAGTCTCCTCTCCCATCACTATATACTATACCATCAGTTAATACCAGTCTCCTCTCCCCCATCACTATATACTATACCATCAGTTAATACCAGTCTCCTCTCCCCGTCACTATATACTATACCATCAGTTAATACCAGTATCCTCTCCCCATCACTATATACTATACCATCAGTTAATACCAGTCTCCTCTCCCCATCACTATATACTATACCATCAGTTAATACCAGTCTCCTCTCCCATCACTATATACTACACCATCAGTTAATACCAATCTCCTCTCCCCGTCACTATATACTATACCATCAGTTAATACCAGTCTCCTCTCCCCCATCACTATATACTATACCATCAGTTAATACCAGTCTCCTCTCCCCCATCACTATATACTATACCATCAGTTAATACCAGTCTCTTCTCCCCGTCACTATATACTATACCATCAGTTATTACCAGTCTCCTCTCCCATCACTATATACTATACCATCAGTTAATACCAGTCTCCTTTCCCCCATCACTATATACTATACCATCAGTTAATACCAGTCTCCTCTCCCCATCACTATATACTATACCATCAGTTAATACCAGTCTCCTCTCTCCATCACTATATACTATACCATCAGTTAATACCAGTCTCCTCTCCCCATCACTATATACTATACCATCCGTTATTACCAGTCTCCTCTCCCCCATCACTATATACTATACCATCAGTTAATACCAGTCTCCTCTCCCATCACTATATACTATACCATCAGTTAATACCAGTCTCCTCTCCCCATCACTATATAATATACCATCAGTTAATACCAGTCTCCTCTCCCCCATCACTATATACTATACCATCAGTTAATACCAGTCTCCTCTCCCCATCACTATATACTATACCATCAGTTAATACCAGTCTCCTCTCCCATCACTATATACTATACCATCAGTTAATACCAGTCTCCTCTCCCCATCACTATATACTATACCATCAGTTAATACCAGTCTCCTCTCCCCATCACTATATACTATACCATCAGTTAATACCAGTCTCCTCTCCCCCATCACTATATACTATACCATCAGTTAATACCAGTCTCCTCTCCCCCATCACTATATACTATACCATCAGTTAATACCAGTCTCCTCTCCCCCATCACTATATACTATACCATCAGTTAATACCAGTCTCCTCTCCCATCACTATATACTATACCATCAGTTAATACCAGTCTCCTCTCTCCATCACTATATACTATACCATCAGTTAATACCAGTCTCCTCTCCCCATCACTATATACTATACCATCAGTTAATACCAGTCTCCTCTCCCATCACTATATACTATACCATCAGTTAATACCAGTCTCCTCTCCCCATCACTATATACTATACCATCAGTTAATACCAGTCTCCTCTCCCCATCACTATATACTATACCATCAGTTAATACCAGTCTCCTCTCCCCCTCACTATATACAATACCATCAGTTAATACCAGTCTCCTCTCCCCATCACTATATACTATACCATCAGTTAATACCAGTCTCCTCTCCCCCATCACTATATACTATACCATCAGTTAATACCAGTCTCCTCTCCCATCACTATATACTATACCATCAGTTAATACCAGTCTCCTCTCCCCATCACTATATACTATACCATCAGTTAATACCAGTCTCCTCTCCCCATCACTATATACTATACCATCAGTTAATACCAGTCTCCTCTCCCATCACTATATACTATACCATCAGTTAATACCAGTCTCCTCTCCCCATCACTATATACTATACCATCAGTTAATACCAGTCTCCTCTCCCCATCACTATATACTATACCATCAGTTAATACCAGTCTCCTCTCCCATCACTATATACTATACCATCAGTTAATACCAGTCTCCTCTCCCATCACTATATACTATACCATCAGTTAATACCAGTCTCCTCTCCCCGTCACTATATACTATACCATCAGTTAATACCAGTCTCCTCTCCCCCATCACTATATACTATACCATCAGTTAATACCAGTCTCCTCTCCCCCATCACTATATACTATACCATCAGTTAATACCAGTCTCTTCTCCCCGTCACTATATACTATACCATCAGTTATTACCAGTCTCCTCTCCCATCACTATATACTATACCATCAGTTAATACCAGTCTCCTTTCCCCCATCACTATATACTATACCATCAGTTAATACCAGTCTCCTCTCCCCATCACTATATACTATACCATCAGTTAATACCAGTCTCCTCTCCCCATCACTATATACTATACCATCAGTTAATACCAGTCTCCTCTCCCCATCACTATATACTATACCATCAGTTAATACCAGTCTCCTCTCCCATCACTATATACTATACCATCAGTTAATACCAGTCTCCTCTCCCCATCACTATATAATATACCATCAGTTAATACCAGTCTCCTCTCCCCCATCACTATATACTATACCATCAGTTAATACCAGTCTCCTCTCCCCATCACTATATACTATACCATCAGTTAATACCAGTCTCCTCTCCCCATCACTATATACTATACCATCAGTTAATACCAGTCTCCTCTCCCATCACTATATACTATACCATCAGTTAATACCAGTCTCCTCTCCCCCATCACTATATACTATACCATCAGATAATACCAGTCTCCTCTCCCCATCACTATATACTATACCATCAGTTAATACCAGTCTCCTCTCCCCCATCACTATATACTATACCATCAGATAATACCAGTCTCCTCTCCCCATCACTATATACTATACCATCAGTTAATACCAGTCTCCTCTCCCCATCACTATATACTATACCATCAGTTAATACCAGTCTCCTCTCCCATCACTATATACTATACCATCAGTTAATACCAGTCTCCTCTCCCCCATCACTATATACTATACCATCAGATAATACCAGTCTCCTCTCCCCATCACTATATACTATACCATCAGTTAATACCAGTCTCCTCTCCCCATCACTATATACTATACCATCAGTTAATACCAGTCTCCTCTCCCCATCACTATATACTATACCATCAGTTAATACCAGTCTCCTCTCCCCCATCACTATATACTATACCATCAGTTAATACCAGTCTCCTCTCCCATCACTATATACTATACCATCAGTTAATACCAGTCTCCTCTCCCATCACTATATACTATACCATCAGTTAATACCAGTCTCCTCTCCCCATCACTATATACTATACCATCAGTTAATACCAGTCTCCTCTCCCCCATCACTATATACTATACCATCAGTTAATACCAGTCTCCTCTCCCATCACTATATACTATACCATCAGTTAATACCAGTCTCCTCTCCCCATCACTATATACTATACCATCAGTTAATACCAGTCTCCTCTCCCCATCACTATATACTATACCATCAGTTAATACCAGTCTCCTCTCCCATCACTATACTATACCATCAGTAATACCTCTCCTCTCCCATCACTATATACTATACATCAGTTAATACCAGTCTCCTCTCCCCATCACTATATACTATACCATCAGTTAATACCAGTCTCCTCTCCCATCACTATATACTATACCATCAGTTAATACCAGTCTCCTCTCCCCCATCACTATATACTATACCATCAGTTAATACCAGTCTCCTCTCCCATCACTATATACTATACCATCAGTTAATACCAGTCTCCTCTCCCATCACTATATACTATACCATCAGTTAATACCAGTCTCCTCTCCCATCACTATATACTATACCATCAGTTAATACCAGTCTCCTCTCCCCATCACTATATACTATACCATCAGTTAATACCAGTCTCCTCTCCCCCATCACTATATACTATA
>NW_024059180.1:22500-30000 GCF_016432855.1 Salvelinus namaycush | reverse complement strand
TCTCTCTGTACACATTACTGTTGTCTAGTAGTTACCCACTGATATCTTATGGCTGGTCTGGTCTCTCTGTACACATTACTGTTGTCTAGTAGTTACCCACTGATATCTTATGGATGGTCTGGTCTCTCTCTACACATTACTGTAGTCTAGTAGTTACCACTGATATCTTATGGCTGGTCTGGTCTCTCTGTACACATTACTGTTGTCTAGTAGTTACCACTGATATCTTATGGCTGGTCTGGTCTCTCTGTACACATTACTGTTGTCTAGTAGTTACCACTGATATCTTATGGCTGGTCTGGTCTCTCTGTACACATTACTGTTGTCTAGTAGTTACCACTGATATCTTATGGCTGGTCTGGTCTCTCTGTACACATTACTGTTGTCTAGTAGTTACCCACTGATATCTTATGGATGGTCTGGTCTCTCTGTACACATTACTGTAGTCTAGTAGTTACCCACTGATATCTTATGGCTGGGCTGGTCTCTCTGTACACATTACTGTAGTCTAGTAGTTACCCACTGATATCTTATGGCTGGTCTGGTCTCTCTGTACACATTACTGTTGTCTAGTAGTTACCCACTGATATCTTATGGATGGTCTGGTCTCTCTGTACACATTACTGTTGTCTAGTAGTTACCCACTGATATCATATGGCTGGTCTGGTCTCTCTGTACACATTACTGTAGTCTAGTAGTTACCACTGATATCTTATGGATGGTCTGGTCTCTCTGTACACATTACTGTAGTCTAGTAGTTACCCACTGATATCTTATGGATGGTCTGGTCTCTCTGTACACATTACTGTTGTCTAGTAGTTACCACTGATATCTTATGGCTGGTCTGGTCTCTCTGTACACATTACTGTTGTCTAGTAGTTACCACTGATATCTTATGGATGGTCTGGTCTCTCTGTACACATTACTGTAGTCTAGTAGTTACCCACTGATATCGTATGGCTGGTCTGGTCTCTCTGTACACATTACTGTAGTCTAGTAGTTACCACTGATATCTTATGGATGGTCTGGTCTCTCTGTACACATTACTGTAGTCTAGTAGTTACCCACTGATATCTTATGGCTGGTCTGGTCTCTCTGTACACATTACTGTAGTCTAGTAGTTACCCACTGATATCGTATGGCTGGGCTGGTCTCTCTGTACACATTACTGTAGTCTAGTAGTTACCCACTGATATCTTATGGATGGTCTGGTCTCTCTGTACACATTACTGTAGTCTAGTAGTTACCCACTGATATCTTATGGATGGTCTGGTCTCTCTGTACACATTACTGTAGTCTAGTAGTTACCACTGATATCTTATGGATGGTCTGGTCTCTCTGTACACATTACTGTAGTCTAGTAGTTACCCACTGATATCTTATGGATGGTCTGGTCTCTCTGTACACATTACTGTAGTCTAGTAGTTACCACTGATATCTTATGGCTGGTCTGGTCTCTCTGTACACATTACTGTTGTCTAGTAGTTACCCACTGATATCTTATGGATGGTCTGGTCTCTCTGTACACATTACTGTAGTCTAGTAGTTACCACTGATATCTTATGGATGGTCTGGTCTCTCTGTACACATTACTGTAGTCTAGTAGTTACCCACTGATATCTTATGGATGGTCTGGTCTCTCTGTACACATTACTGTTGTCTAGTAGTTACCACTGATATCATATGGATGGTCTGGTCTCTCTGTACACATTACTGTTGTCTAGTAGTTACCCACTGATATCTTATGGATGGTCTGGTCTCTCTGTACACATTACTGTAGTCTAGTAGTTACCCACTGATATCTTATGGCTGGTCTGGTCTCTCTGTACACATTACTGTTGTCTAGTAGTTACCCACTGATATCTTATGGCTGGTCTGGTCTCTCTGTACACATTACTGTAGTCTAGTAGTTACCCACTGATATCTTATGGATGGTCTGGTCTCTCTACACATTACTGTAGTCTAGTAGTTACCCACTGATATCTTATGGCTGGTCTGGTCTCTCTGTACACATTACTGTTGTCTAGTAGTTACCACTGATATCTTATGGATGGTCTGGTCTCTCTGTACACATTACTGTAGTCTAGTAGTTACCCACTGATATCTTATGGCTGGTCTGGTCTCTCTGTACACATTACTGTAGTCTAGTAGTTACCCACTGATATCTTATGGATGGTCTGGTCTCTCTGTACACATTACTGTTGTCTAGTAGTTACCCACTGATATCTTATGGCTGGTCTGGTCTCTCTGTACACATTACTGTTGTCTAGTAGTTACCACTGATATCTTATGGATGGTCTGGTCTCTCTGTACACATTACTGTTGTCTAGTAGTTACCCACTGATATCTTATGGATGGTCTGGTCTCTCTGTACACATTACTGTAGTCTAGTAGTTACCCACTGATATCTTATGGATGGTCTGGTCTCTCTGTACACATTACTGTTGTCTAGTAGTTACCACTGATATCTTATGGATGGTCTGGTCTCTCTGTACACATTACTGTTGTCTAGTAGTTACCCACTGATATCTTATGGATGGTCTGGTCTCTCTGTACACATTACTGTAGTCTAGTAGTTACCCACTGATATCTTATGGCTGGTCTGGTCTCTCTGTACACATTACTGTAGTCTAGTAGTTACCCACTGATATCTTATGGCTGGTCTGGTCTCTCTGTACACATTACTGTAGTCTAGTAGTTACCCACTGATATCTTATGGATGGTCTGGTCTCTCTGTACACATTACTGTAGTCTAGTAGTTACCCACTGATATCTTATGGCTGGTCTGGTCTCTCTGTACACATTACTGTAGTCTAGTAGTTACCCACTGATATCTTATGGATGGTCTGGTCTCTCTGTACACATTACTGTTGTCTAGTAGTTACCACTGATATCTTATGGATGGTCTGGTCTCTCTGTACACACCACTGTAGTCTAGTAGTTACCACTGATATCTTATGGATGGTCTGGTCTCTCTGTACACATTACTGTAGTCTAGTAGTTACCACTGATATCTTATGGATGGTCTGGTCTCTCTGTACACATTACTGTAGTCTAGTAGTTACCACTGATATCTTATGGCTGGTCTGGTCTCTCTGTACACATTACTGTAGTCTAGTAGTTACCCACTGATATCTTATGGATGGTCTGGTCTCTCTGTACACATTACTGTAGTCTAGTAGTTACCACTGATATCTTATGGCTGGTCTGGTCTCTCTGTACACATTACTGTAGTCTAGTAGTTACCCACTGATATCTTATGGCTGGTCTGGTCTCTCTGTACACATTACTGTAGTCTAGTAGTTACCCACTGATATCTTATGGATGGTCTGGTCTCTCTGTACACATTACTGTAGTCTAGTAGTTACCCACTGATATCTTATGGCTGGTCTGGTCTCTCTGTACACATTACTGTAGTCTAGTAGTTACCCACTGATATCTTATGGATGGTCTGGTCTCTCTACACATTACTGTAGTCTAGTAGTTACCCACTGATATCTTATGGCTGGTCTGGTCTCTCTGTACACATTACTGTTGTCTAGTAGTTACCACTGATATCTTATGGATGGTCTGGTCTCTCTGTACACATTACTGTAGTCTAGTAGTTACCACTGATATCTTATGGATGGTCTGGTCTCTCTGTACACATTACTGTAGTCTAGTAGTTACCCACTGATATCTTATGGCTGGTCTGGTCTCTCTGTACACATTACTGTTGTCTAGTAGTTACCACTGATATCTTATGGATGGTCTGGTCTCTCTGTACACATTACTGTAGTCTAGTAGTTACCCACTGATATCTTATGGATGGGCTGGTCTCTCTGTACACATTACTGTAGTCTAGTAGTTACCCACTGATATCATATGGATGGTCTGGTCTCTCTGTACACATTACTGTAGTCTAGTAGTTACCCACTGATATCTTATGGATGGTCTGGTCTCTCTGTACACATTACTGTAGTCTAGTAGTTACCCACTGATATCATATGGAAGGTCTGGTCTCTCTGTACACATTACTGTAGTCTAGTAGTTACCCACTGATATCATATGGAAGGTCTGGTCTCTCTGTACACATTACTGTAGTCTAGTAGTTACCCATTGATGTCCAATACCTTGTGGTCTAACATCCTCAATGCATTTACCTTATTGTCTGTCACTCGGCGGATTCTCTCTCTCTCTCTCTCTCTCTCTCTCTCTCTCTCTCTCTCTCTCTCTCTCTCTCTCTCTCTCTCTCTCTCTCTCTCTCTCTCTCTCTCTCTCTCTCTCTCTCTCTCTCTCTCTCTCTCTCTGTCTCTCTTAAACTCTCTCTCTCTTAAACTCTCTCTCGCTCTCTCTCTCTCTCACTTTCACTCTCTCTCTCTCTCTCTCTCTCTCTCTCTCATTTTCTCTCTCTTTCACTATCTCTCTCTCTCTCTCTCTGCTCTCTGTAGACATTGAGGGAAAATGTGGTCATTGATGTGGATTTGTAGCATATCTTCGAGGGGGTTCTGTAATTTCATTTCCATGAGAGCCAGGTTACTGTGGTACTGTAGGCACACAGTTAGAAGAAAAGTGGACATCAGCATCCATAGTGTTCCACTTTGTGGTTTTTCCTGGATTGTTTGTTTTGTGACAAAGGTTTTGATTCATCATTCATGAGATTTGGAGATCTGGTGAGCCAGCCACTGGGGTTTCTGGCTGCGGTAACAGTAATAATCAAACTCAACCACATGGTGCTTTATATGGCTCAAACATGTTAACAGAGAATCAGACGTGTGGGTGTGTGAGTGACACAGATGGATGACTGTATAGAATCTAGACATAGCATCCTGTTAGCAGGTATTAACGTAGCCAGAATGATGCAAACGTGGGAATCCAAAACTTTTGCTTCAGTCAAATTTTCCCTTAGTCATTCATTGATGTCCATTAGTGAAAATCCTAAAAGTAAGCATTCCCACAATATGTGAATAGGATTCCTGAACCTTTTGAACACAATAAAGTACCCAGTTGCTCCATTCTCCCTGTAGCCTGCTGCTAAAAGGTAACTGCCAAAATAAAGGAAACTCCAACATAAAGTTGGGCCACCAACTTAGTCTGTTACATTATGTATCTCTATCTTTAAGGCTCTTAGACATTATGTATCTCTATCTTTAAGTCTGTTACATTATGTATCTCTGTCTCTAAGTCTGTTACATTATATATCTCTGTCTTTAAGTCTGTTACATTATGTATCTCTATCTCTAAGTCTGTTACATTATATATCTCTGTCTTTAAGTCTGTTACATTATGTATCTCTGTCTTTAAGTCTGTTACATTATGTATCTCTGTCTTTAAGTCTGTTCAAATCAAATCAAATCAAGTTTATTTTATATAGCCCTTCGTACATCAGCTAATATCTCGAAGTGCTGTACAGACACCCAGCCTAAAACCCCAAACAGCAAGCAATGCAGGTGTAGAAGCACGGTGGCTAGGAAAAACTCCCTAGAAAGGCCAAAACCTAGGAAGAAACCTAGAGAGGAACCAGGCTATGAGGGGTGGCCAGTCCTCTTCTGGCTGTGCTGGGTGGAGATTATAACAGAACTATGCCAAGATGTTCAAAATGTTCATAAGTGACAAGCATGGTCAAATAATAATCATGAATAATTTTCAGTTGGCTTTTCATAGCCGATCATCAAGAGTTGAAAATAGCAGGTCCGGGACAGGTGGCGGTTCCATAACCGCAGGCAGAACAGCTGAAACTGGAATAGCAGCAAGGCCAGGTGGACTGGGGACAGCAAGGAGCCATCACGCCCGGCAGCCCCGACGCACGGTCCCAGGGCTCAGGTCCTCCGAGAGAGAGAAAGAGAGAGAGAAGGAGAGAATTAGAGAGAGCCAAGATTTTCAAAATGTTCATAAATGACAAGCATGGTCAAATAATAATCAGGAATAAATGTCAGTTGGCTTTTCATAGCCGATCATTAAGAATTGAAAACAGCAGGTCTGGGACAGGTAGGGGTTCCATAACCGCAGGCAGAACAGTTGAAACTGGAATAGCAGCAGGGCCAGGCGGACTGGGGACAGCAAGGAGTCATCATGCCCGGTAGTCCTGACGTATGGTCCTAGGGCTCCGGTCCTCCGAGAGAGAGAAAGAAAGAGAGAAGGAGAGAATTAGAGAGAGCCAAGATTTTCAAAATGTTCATAAATGACAAGCATGGTCAAATAATAATCAGGAATAAAAGTCAGTTGGCTTTTCATAGCCGATCATTAAGAGTTGAACAGGTAGGGGTTCCATAACAGCAGGCAGAACAGTTGAAACTGGAACAGCAGCAAGGCCAGGTGGACTGGGGACAGCAAGGAGTCATCATGCCCGGTTTGCCGTGACGTATGGTCCTAGGGCTCAGGTTCTCCGAGAGAGAGAAAGAAAGAGAGAACGAGAGAATTAGAGAGAGCATACTTAAATTCACACAGGACACTGGATAAGATAGGAGAAGTACTCCAGGTATAACCAACTGACCCTAGCCCCCCGACACATAAACTACTGCAGCATAAATACTGGAGGCTGAGACAGGAGGGGTCAGGAGACACTGTGGCCCCATCCGATGATACCCCCGGACAGGGCCAAACAGGAAGGATATAACCCCACCCACTCTGCCAAAGCACAGCCCCCACACCACTAGAGGGATATCTTCAACCACCAACTTACAATCCTGAGACAAGGCCGAGTATAGCCCACAAAGATCTCCACCACAGCACAAACCAAGGGGGGGCGCCAACCCAGACAGGAAGATCACGTCAGTAACTCAACCCACTCAAGTGACGCACCCCTCCTAGGGACGGCATGAAAGAGCACCAGTAAGCCAGTGACTCAGCCCCTGTAATAGGGTTAGGGGCAGAGAATCCCAGTGGAGAGAGGGGAACCGGCCAGGCAGAGACAGCAAGGGCGGTTCGTTGCTCCAGAGCCTTTCCGTTCACCTTCACACTCCTGGGCCAGACTACACTCAATCATATGACCTACTGAAGAGATAAGTCTTCAGTAAAGACTTAAAGGTTGAGACCGAGTCTGCGTCTCTCACATGGGTAGGCAGACTATTCCATAAAAATGGAGATCTATAGGAGAAAGCCCTGCCTCCCGCTGTTTGCTTAGAAATTCTAGGGACAATTAGGAGGCCTGCGTCTTGTGACCGTAGCGTACGTGTAGGTATGTACGGCAGGACCAACTCGGAAAGATAGGTAGGAGCAAGCCCATGTAACGCTTTATAGGTTAACAGTAAAACCTTAAAATCAGCCCTTGCCTTAACAGGAAGCCAGTGTAGGGAGGCTAGCACTGGAGTAATATGATCAAATTTCTTGGTTCTAGTCAGGATTCTAGCAGCCGTATTTAGCACTAACTGAAGTTTATTTAGTGCTTTATCCGGGTAGCCGGAAAGTAGAGCATTGCAGTAGTCTAACCTAGAAGTAACAAATGCATGGATTAATTTTTCTGCATCATTTTTGGACAGAAAATTTCTGATTTTTGCAATGTTACGTAGATGGAAAAAAGCT
>NW_024059180.1:0-15000 GCF_016432855.1 Salvelinus namaycush | reverse complement strand
TGCCCTTGAAGACATATTGTACTGTATTACGTCATAGGATGAGCTGTAGTTTACTGTGTGTGTGTGTGTGTGTGTGTGTGTGTGTGTGTGTGTGTGTGTGTGTGTGTGTGTGTGTGTGTGTGTGTGTGTGTGTGTGTGTGTGTGTGTGTGTGTGTGTGTGTGTGTGTGTGTGTGTGTGTGTGTGTGTGTGTGTGTGTGAACTTTACGTTTATATTTTTAGTTTTTCCATCACAACTTTTTTCCCTCATTCAACTTTTTCACTCCGGACGCTTTATCTGGACATGGTTCGTCAGCACCTTCAACAGCCGAAGCTAAGTAGTAACTTTAACATGATGTCTTCTAACTGCATTCGCTGTACTCATAATATACAGGAGAATGATCGCCTAACGGCGAGGATAGCTGTGCTGCAAGTCCAGCTTCAGACGCAATCGTTAGGCAAGGGTAATTTCAGTGTAGGAAAGGGTGAAACAGCGTCTGTGCCACCAGTAAGTACAGATAGTAACGTTAGTATAAATCCCCCCGCACTGTCCCCGCAGCCGGACAATTTTCTCATGGCTTCTGGAGGGAAATGCTGTTGGAATGCTCAACCGGTGTCGCTCATTCAGCCGACAGAAACTTTCAACCGGTTTTCCCCATTGAGTAGCGAATCGGAGTCTGAGGCCGAGTCTTCTCTTGTCTCTACTCCTCCCGTTACGGGGTCTGAGACGCCGAAGGCTCCCACCATTAGCTCTGACAAATTGAAAACCCTAGTCATTGGCGACTCCATTACCCGCAGTATTAGACTTAAAACGAATCATCCAGCGATCATACACTGTTTACCAGGGGGCAGGGCTACCGACGTTAAGGCTAATCTGAAGATGGTGCTGGCTAAAGCTAAAACTGGCGAGTGTAGAGAGTATAGAGATATTGTTATCCACGTCGGCACCAACGATGTTAGGATGAAACAGTCAGAGGTCACCAAGCGCAACATAGCTTCAGCCTGTAAATCAGCTAGAAAGATGTGTCGGCATCGAGTAATTGTCTCTGGCCCTCTCCCAGTTAGGGGGAGTGACGAGCTCTACAGCAGAGTCTCACAACTCAATCGCTGGTTGAAAACTGTTTTCTGCCCCTACCAAAAGATAGAATTTGTAGATAATTGGCCCTCTTTCTGGGACTCACCCACAAACAGGACCAAGCCTGACCTGCTGAGGAGTGACGGACTCCATCCTAGCTGGAGGGGTGCTCTCATCTTATCTACAAACATAGATAGGGCTCTAACTCCACTAGCTCCACAATGAAATAGGGTGCAGGCCAGGCAGCAGGCTGTTAGCCAACCTGCCAGCTTAGTGGAGTCTGCCAATAGCACAGTCAGTGTAGTCAGCTCAGCCATCCCCATTGAGACTGTGTCTGTGCCTCGACCTAGGTTGGGCAAAACTAAACATGGCGATGTTCGCCTTAGCAATCTCATTAGGATAAAGACCTCCTCCATTCCTGCCATTATTGAAAGAGATCGTGATACCTCACATCTCAAAATAGGGTTACTTAATGTTAGATCCCTCACTTCAAAGGCAGTTATAGTCAATGAACTAATCACTGATCATAATCTTGATGTGATTGGCCTGACTGAAACATGGCTTAAGCCTGATGAATTTACTGTGTTAAATGAGGCCTCACCTCCTGGTTACACTAGTGACCATATCCCCCGTGCATCCCGCAAAGGCGGAGGTGTTGCTAACATTTACGATAGCAAATTTCAATTTACAAAAAAAAAAATGATGACGTTTTCGTCTTTTGAGCTTCTAGTCATGAAATCTATGCAGCCTACTCAATCACTTTTTATAGCCACTGTTTATAGGCCTCCTGGGCCATATACAGCGTTCCTCTCTGAGTTCCCTGAATTCCTATCAGACCTTGTAGTCATAGCAGATCATATTCTAATTTTTGGTGATTTTAATATTCATATGGAGAAGTCCACAGACCCACTCCAAAAGTCTTTCGGAGCCATCATCGACTCAGTGGGTTTTGTCCAACATGTCTCTGGACCTACTCACTGCCACAGTCATACTCTGGACTTAGTTTTGTCCCATAGAATAAATGTTGTAGATCTTAATGTTTTTCCTCATAATCCTGGACTGTCGGACAACCATTTTATTACGTTTGCAATCGCAACAAATAATCTGCTCAGACCCCAACCAAGGAGCATCAAAAGTCGTGCTATAAATTCTCAGACAACACAAAAATTCCTTGATGCCCTTCCAGACTCCTTCTGCCTACCCAAGGACGTCAGAGGACAAAAATCAGTTAACCACCTAACTGAGGAACTCAATTTAACCTTGCGCAATACCCTAGATGCAGTTGCACCCCTAAAAACGAAAAACATTTGTCATAAGAAACTAGCTCCCTGGTATACAGAAAATACCCGAGCTTTGAAGCAAGCTTCCAGAAAATTGGAACGGAAATGGCGCCACACCAAACTGGAAGTCTTCCGACTAGCTTGGAAAGACAGTACCGTGCAGTACCGAAGAGCCCTCACTGCTGCTCGATCATCCTACTTTTCCAACTTAATTGAGGAAAATAAGAACAATCCAAAATTTATTTTTGATACTGTTGCAAAGCTAACTAAAAAGCAGCATTCCCCAAGAGAGGATGGCTTTCACTTCAGCAGTAATAAATTCATGAACTTCTTTGAGGAAAAGATCATGATCATTAGAAAGCAAATTATGGACTCCTCTTTAAATCTGCGTATTCCTCCAAAGCTCAATTGTCCTGAGTCTGCACAACTCTGCCAGGACCTAGGATCAAGGGAGACACTCAAGTGTTTTAGTACTATATCTCTTGACACAATGATGAAAATAATCATGGCCTCTAAACCTTCTAGCTGCATACTGGATCCTATTCCTACTAAACTACTGAAAGAGCTGCTTCCTGTGCTTGGCCCTCATATGTTGAACATAATAAACGGCTCTCTATCCACCGGATGTGTACCAAACTCACTAAAAGTGGCAGTAATAAAGCCTCTCTTGAAAAAGCCAAACCTTGACCCGGAAAATATAAAAAACTATCGGCCTATATCGAATCTTCCATTCCTCTCAAACATTTTAGAAAAAGCTGTTGCGCAGCAACTCACTGCCTTCCTGAAGACAAACAATGTATACGAAATGCTTCAGTCTGGTTTTAGACCCCATCATAGCACTGAGACTGCACTTGTGAAGGTGGTAAATGACCTTTTAATGGCGTCAGACCGAGGCTCTGCATCTGTCCTCGTGCTACTAGACCTTAGTGCTGCCTTTGACACCATCGATCACCACATTCTTTTGGAGAGACTGGAAACCCAAATTGGTCTACACGGACAAGTTCTGGCCTGGTTTAGATCTTACCTGTCGGAAAGATATCAGTTTGTCTCTGTGAATGGTTTGTCCTCTGACAAATCAACTGTACATTTCGGTGTTCCTCAAGGTTCCGTTTTAGGACCACTATTGTTTTCACTATATATTTTACCTCTTGGGGATGTTATTCGAAAACATAATGTTAACTTTCACTGCTATGCGGATGACACACAGCTGTACATTTCAATGAAACATGGTGAAGCCTCAAAATTGCCCTCGCTAGAAGCCTGTGTTTCAGACATAAGGAAGTGGATGGCTGCAAACTTTCTACTTTTAAACTCGGACAAAACAGAGATGCTTGTTCTAGGTCCCAAGAAACAAAGAGATCTTCTGTTAAATCTGACAATTAATCTTGATGGTTGTAAAGTCGTCTCAAATAAAACTGTGAAGGACCTCGGCGTTACTCTTGACCCTGATCTCTCTTTTGACGAACATATCAAGACTGTTTCAAGGACAGCTTTTTTCCATCTACGTAACATTGCAAAAATCAGAAATTTTCTGTCCAAAAATGATGCAGAAAAATTAATCCATGCATTTGTTACTTCTAGGTTAGACTACTGCAATGCTCTACTTTCCGGCTACCCGGATAAAGCACTAAATAAACTTCAGTTAGTGCTAAATACGGCTGCTAGAATCCTGACTAGAACCAAGAAATTTGATCATATTACTCCAGTGCTAGCCTCCCTACACTGGCTTCCTGTTAAGGCAAGGGCTGATTTTAAGGTTTTACTGTTAACCTATAAAGCGTTACATGGGCTTGCTCCTACCTATCTTTCCGAGTTGGTCCTGCCGTACATACCTACACGTACGCTACGGTCACAAGACGCAGGCCTCCTAATTGTCCCTAGAATTTCTAAGCAAACAGCGGGAGGCAGGGCTTTCTCCTATAGATCTCCATTTTTATGGAATAGTCTGCCTACCCATGTGAGAGACGCAGACTCGGTCTCAACCTTTAAGTCTTTACTGAAGACTTATCTCTTCAGTAGGTCATATGATTGAGTGTAGTCTGGCCCAGGAGTGTGAAGGTGAACGGAAAGGCTCTGGAGCAACGAACCGCCCTTGCTGTCTCTGCCTGGCCGGTTCCCCTCTCTCCACTGGGATTCTCTGCCCCTAACCCTATTACAGGGGCTGAGTCACTGGCTTACTGGTGCTCTTTCATGCCGTCCCTAGGAGGGGTGCGTCACTTGAGTGGGTTGAGTTACTGACGTGATCTTCCTGTCTGGGTTGGCGCCCCCCCTTGGTTTGTGCTGTGGTGGAGATCTTTGTGGGCTATACTCGGCCTTGTCTCAGGATTGTAAGTTGGTGGTTGAAGATATCCCTCTAGTGGTGTGGGGGCTGTGCTTTGGCAGAGTGGGTGGGGTTATATCCTTCCTGTTTGGCCCTGTCCGGGGGTATCATCGGATGGGGCCACAGTGTCTCCTGACCCCTCCTGTCTCAGCCTCCAATATTTATGCTGCAGTAGTTTATGTGTCGGGGGGCTAGGGTCAGTTGGTTATACCTGGAGTACTTCTCCTATCTTATCCAGTGTCCTGTGTGAATTTAAGTATGCTCTCTCTAATTCTCTCGTTCTCTCTTTCTTTCTCTCTCTCGGAGAACCTGAGCCCTAGGACCATACGTCACGGCAAACCGGGCATGATGACTCCTTGCTGTCCCCAGTCCACCTGGCCTTGCTGCTGTTCCAGTTTCAACTGTTCTGCCTGCTGTTATGGAACCCCTACCTGTTCAACTCTTAATGATCGGCTATGAAAAGCCAACTGACTTTTATTCCTGATTATTATTTGACCATGCTTGTCATTTATGAACATTTTGAAAATCTTGGCTCTCTCTAATTCTCTCCTTCTCTCTTTCTTTCTCTCTCTCGGAGGACCGGAGCCCTAGGACCATACGTCAGGACTACCGGGCATGATGACTCCTTGCTGTCCCCAGTCCGCCTGGCCCTGCTGCTATTCCAGTTTCAACTGTTCTGCCTGCGGTTATGGAACCCCTACCTGTCCCAGACCTGCTGTTTTCAATTCTTAATGATCGGCTATGAAAAGCCAACTGACATTTATTCCTGATTATTATTTGACCATGCTTGTCATTTATGAACATTTTGAAAATCTTGGCTCTCTCTAATTCTCTCCTTCTCTCTCTCTTTCTCTCTCTCGGAGGACCTGAGCCCTGGGACCGTGCGTCGGGGCTGCCGGGCGTGATGGCTCCTTGCTGTCCCCAGTCCACCTGGCCTTGCTGCTATTCCAGTTTCAGCTGTTCTGCCTGCGGTTATGGAACCGCCACCTGTCCCGGACCTGCTATTTTCAACTCTTGATGATCGGCTATGAAAAGCCAACTGAAAATTATTCATGATTATTATTTGACCATGCTTGTCACTTATGAACATTTTGAACATCTTGGCATAGTTCTGTTATAATCTCCACCCAGCACAGCCAGAAGAGGACTGGCCACCCCTCATAGCCTGGTTCCTCTCTAGGTTTCTTCCTAGGTTTTGGCCTTTCTAGGGAGTTTTTCCTAGCCACCGTGCTTCTACACCTGCATTGCTTGCTGTTTGGGGTTTTAGGCTGGGTGTCTGTACAGCACTTCGAGATATTAGCTGATGTACGAAGGGCTATATAAAATAAACTTGATTTGATTTGATTTGTGTGTGTGTGTGTGTGTGTGCGTCCTAACATCCAGTTAGCCTCCCCTAACTGACCACCCCGACCGCTGGCACAAAACACATCCACAACATGCCTTGATTTGTCAGCGTGTTCCTTAAGCTGTAGTTACTCATTGACTTGACTGTTGGCCTGCAAGGCTTCGCCCTGGATAGGACCTTAGCCCTAGGGTGCATCCCAAATGGCAACCTATTCCCTATATAGTGCACATTTAGGACCACTTCCTGGAGTCTCTTTGCATTTCCAATGTCTCCGTCACGTGTTTCTCTGTCTGTGTGTTTATAACAACGGCCCCTGTTCAGGCTGCCTCAACAACCTCCCCAGCCTCACCCTCCTCACCAGCCTCAGCTACCTCCCCAGTCTCCCCAGACTCAGCAACCACCCCAGCCTCACCAGCCTCGGCAACCTCCCCAGCCAACTCCCCAGACTCAACAACCTCCCCAGACTCAGCAACCTCACCAGACTCAACAACCTCCCCAGCCTCAACAGCCTCACCAGCCTCAGCAACCTCCTCAGTAACCTCCCCAGCCTCAGCAACCCCCCCAGCCTCAGCAACCTCCCCAGCCTCAGCAACCTCCCCAGCCTCATCACTTCCCCAACCTCCCCAGCCTCAGCAACCTCCCCAGCCTCAGCAACCTCCCCAGACTCAGCAACCTCCCCAGACTCAGCAACCTCCCCAGACTCAGCAACCTCACCAGACTCAGCAACCTCAGCAACCTCAGCAACCTCAGTAGCCTTCACGTTCATTTCCTATTTTAAAAAGGGGTTAATAATAGCAGTGCACTATGTAGGAAATAGGTTGCTATTTGGGGCAGTTGGGCCTGTCCTCTTCAGACTGGGTAATGGGGTCAGGTCACACCCTCTGTTGAGTCATCTTCCTGATGACGTTGTTTTGCGTGTTGTTTCATGCCACACTACAACAGAATTACAGCGTATAATGATGCAACATCAGATTTCATTTCCTTTGAACGATCCATGTGGTGTTGCCAGAACAAAATGATAAAGTATTCACGGGACCATTCAAAATCTGCGTCATACTTCTTATTGTTATTATTTGGAACGCTACTCCTCCTACACCGTTTAAGCTAGAAACATCATTCAAACTTTAAAACATGCAGATAAGTCTGAAATAATCTGCTTGTATATAAGTTGTTGATATCTTTTATACTTTTTAAACTATTAAACTTTTAGTCATTTTTTTCCCATCTTCATTCACTTTCATGGTATTTCCTCAAGGCCCCTTGTGACATCATCACTTCCAACGTTCCATTCACTATGAATGCAACGTTCGACACAAATCAGATACTTTGACCACTTTTCCAACAACTTAGACAAAAAGTTAAAACATATCAAATCTTCATCTACTTCTCTGCTATTCAAATCTGTTTGTGGAACAAAAATATATTCTACAGATCTATCGGTACAGCTGTTTTAGTAACTGCATTAATGTTTTCCAAACAACTGCTGTTTTGACCACACGCCCAACAAGTCAGACAAAAACGTAGAGGGCATGAAACCGTCCTTTACCTCTCCACTTTTCAAATCAAAACTCAGAACTGAAATATCTTCTACCAATTATAAGTTACAGCTGTTTGTCAGAGTTTAGGGTGACAAAAAGTTAGCTAACATTTGTATTTATTTTTATTTCACCTTTATTTAACCAGGTAGGCCAGTTGAGAACAAGTTCTCATTTACAACTGCGACCTGGCCAAGATAAAGCAAAGCAGTGTGACACAAACAACACAGAGTTACACATGGGATAAACAAATGTACAGTCAATAAAACAATAGAAAAATGTGTATACAGTGTGTGCAAATTGAGTAAGATTAGGGAGGTAAGGCAATAAAAAGGCCATAGTGACGAAATAATTACAATTTAGCAATTAACACTGGAGTGATAGACGTGCAGAAGATGAATGTGCAAGTAGAGATACTGGGGTGCAAAGGAGCAAAAAATAATAATAACAATATGGGGATGAGGTAGTTGGGCTATTTACAGATGGGCTGTGTACAGGTGCAGTGATCGGTAAGCTGCTCTGACAGCTAATGCTTTAAAAATATATATATTTCACCTTTATTTAACCAGAAAGGCCAGTTGAGAACAAGTTCCAGTGTCCAAAGAAGAGACAGAAGTATACAGAAGGGTGTCATCTGCGTAGAGTTGGATCAGAGAATCACCAGCAGCAAGAGCGACATCGTTGATGTATACAGAGAAAGAGTCCGCCCAAGATTTGAACCATGTGGCACCCCCATATAGACTGCCATAGGTCCGGACAACAGGCCCTCCGATTTGACACACTAAACTCTATCTGAGAAGTAGTTGGTGAACCAGGCGAGGCAGTCATTTGAGAAACCAAGGCTGTTGAGTCATTGAGCAGCCTAAATGGAGCCTTTGTTATGGATATATGGATACTCACAGAAAAGGAGGCACACAACTACTGACCACAACCACACAACTCCTGACCACAACTACTGACCACAACCACACAACTACTGACCACAACTACTGACCACAACCACACAACTCCTGACCACAACTACTAACCACAACCACATAACTACTGACCACGACTACTGACCACAACTACTGACCACAACCACACAACTCCTGACCACAACTACTGACCACAACCATACAACTACTGACCACGGCTACTGACCACAACCATACAACTACTGACCACGGCTATTGACCACAACTACAACCACACAACTACTGACCACAACTACTGACCACAACTACAGACCACAACCACACAACTACTGACCACAACTACAGACCACAACCACACAACTACTGACCACGACTACTGACCACGACTACTGACCACAACCACATAACTACAGACCATAACCCCTGACCACAACCACACAACTACTGACCACGACTACTGACCACAACTACAGACCACAACCACACAACTACTGACCACACAAATACTGACCACAACCACATAACTACTGACCACGACTACTGACCACAACTACTGACCATAACCACATAACTACAGACCACAAATACTGACCACAACAACACAACTACAGACCACGACCACACAACTACTGACCACAACCCCACAACTACTGACCACAAATACTGACCACAACTACTGTAGACACTACCACTACTATAAGCAGTCACTACCATTACTACTGTAGACACTACCACTACTATAACTATAACCAGTCACCACCATTACTACTGGAGACACTACCACTACTATAACCAGTCACTACCACTACTATAACCAGTCACTACCATTACTACTGTAGACACTACCACTACTATAACTATAACCAGTCACCACCATTACTACTGGAGACACTACCAATACTATAACCAGTCACTACCATTACGACTGGAGACACTAACACTACTATAACCAGTCACTACCACTACCACTACTATAACCAGTCCCCACCATTACTACTGTAGACACTACCACTACTATAACTATAACCAGTCACCACCATTATTACTGGAGACACTACCACTACTATAACCAGTCACTACCACTACTATAACCAGTCACTACCATTACTACTGTAGACACTACCACTACTATAACTATAACCAGTCACCACCATTACTACTGTAGACACTACCACTACTATAACTATAACCAGTCACCACCATTACTACTGGAGACACTACCACTACTATAACTATAACCAGTCACCACCATTACTACTGTAGACACTACCAATACTATAACCAGTCACTACCATTACTACTGGAGACACTACCAATACTATAACCAGTCACTACCATTACGACTGGAGACACTACCACTACTATAACCAGTCACTACCACTACCACTACTATAACCAGTCCCCACCATTACTACTGTAGACACTACCACTACTATAACTATAACCAGTCCCCACCATTACTACTGTAGACACTACCACTACTATAACTATAACCAGTCACCACCATTACTACTATAGACACTACCACTACTATAACTATAACCAGTCACTACCATTACTACTGGAGACACTACCACTACTATAACCAGTCACTACCATTACTACTGGAGACACTACCACTACTATAACCAGTCACTACCATTACTACTGTAGACACTACCACTACTATAACTATAACCAGTCACTACCATTACTACTGGAGACACTACCACTACTATAACCAGTCACTACCATTACTACTGTAGACACTACCACTACTATAACTATAACCAGTCACTACCATTACTACTGGAGACACTACCACTACTATAACCAGTCACTACCATTACTACTGGAGACACTACCACTACTATAACCAATCACTACCATTACTACTGTAGACAGTACCACTACTATAACCAGTCACTACCATTACTACTGTAGACACTACCACTACTATAACTATAACCAGTCACTACCACTACTATAACTATAACCAGTCACCACCATTACTACTGTAGACACTACCACTACTATAACTATAACCAGTCACCACCATTACTACTGGAGACACTACCACTACTATAACCAGTCACTACCACTACTATAACTATAACCAGTCACTACCACTACTATAACTATAACCAGTCCCCACCATTACTACTGGAGACACTACCACTACTATAACTATAACCAGTCCCCACCATTACTACTGGAGACACTACCACTACTATAACCAGTCACTACCACTACTATAACCAGTCCCCACCATTACTACTGGAGACACTACCACTACTATAACCAGTCACTACCACTACTATAACTATAACCAGTCACTACCGCTACTATAACTATAACCAGTCACTACCAGTACTACTGTAGACACTACCACTACTATAACTATAACCAGTCCCCACCATTACTACTGGAGACACTACCACTACTATAACCAGTCACTACCATTACTACTGGAGACACTACCACTACTATAACCAGTCACTACCACTACCACTACTATAACCAGTCCCCAACATTACTACTGTAGACACTACCATTACTATAACCAGTCACTACCATTATAACCAGTCACTACCACTACTATAACCAGTCACTACCACTACCACTACTATAACCAGTCACTACCACTACCACTACTATAACCAGTCCCCACCATTACTACTGTAGACACTACCACTACTATAACCAGTCACTACCGTTACTACTGTAGACAGTACCACTACTATAACTATAACCAGTCACCACCATTACTACTGTAGACACTACCACTACTATAACCAGTCACTACCATTACTACTGTAGACACTACCACTACTATAACCAGTCCCCACCATTACTACTGTAGACACTATCACTACTATAACCAGTCACTACCACTACTATAACCAGTCACTACTATTACTACTGGAGACACTACCACTACTATAACTATAACCAGTCACCACCATTACTACTGTAGACACTACCACTACTATAACTATAACCAGTCACCACCATTACTACTGTAGACACTACCACTACTATAACTATAACCAGTCACTACCATTACTACTGGAGACACTACCACTACTATAACTATAACCAGTCACTACCACTACTATAACCAGTCACTACCACTACCACTACTATAACCAGTCACTACCACTACTATAACCAGACACTACCACTACTATAACTATAACCAGTCACTACCACTACTATAACTATAACCAGACACTACCACTACTATAACTATAACCAGTCACTACCATTACTACTGTAGACACTACCACTACTATAACTATAACCAGTCACCACCATTACTACTGTAGACACTACCACTACTATAACCAGTCACTACCATTACTACTGTAGACACTACCACTACTATAACCAGTCACTACCATTACTACTGTAGACACTACCACTACTATAACCAGTCCCCACCATTACTACTGGAGACACTACCACTACTATAACTATAACCAGTCACTACCACTACTATAACTATAACCAGTCCCCACCATTACTACTGGAGACACTACCACTACTATAACCAGTCACTACTATTACTACTGGAGACACTACCACTACTATAACTATAACCAGTCACTACCATTACTACTGTAGACACTTCCACTACTATAACTATAACCAGTCACTACCATTACTACTGGAGACGCTACCACTACTATAACTATAACCAGTCACCACCATTACTACTGTAGACACTACCACTACTATAACTATAACCAGTCACCACCATTACTACTGTAGACACTACCACTACTATAACTATAACCAGTCACTACCATTACTACTGTAGACACTACCACTACTATAACTATAACCAGTCACCACCATTACTACTGTAGACACTACCACTACTATAACTATAACCAGTCACCACCATTACTACTGTAGACACTACCACTACTATAACTATAACCAGTCACTACCATTACTACTGGAGACACTACCACTACTAAAACTATAACCAGTCACTACCATTACTACTGGAGACACTACCACTACTATAACCAGTCACTACCACTACTATAACTATAACCAGTCACCACCATTACTACTGGAGACACTACCACTACTATAACTATAACCAGTCACTACCACTACTATAACCAGTCACTACCACTACTATAACCAGTCACTACCACTACTATAACCAGTCACCACCATTACTACTGGAGACACTACCACTACTATAACCATAACCAGTCCCCACCATTACTACTGTAGACACTACCACTACTATAACCAGTCACTACCACTACTATAACTATAACCAGTCACCACCATTACTACTGGAGACACTACCACTACTATAACTATAACCAGTCACTACCACTACTATAACCAGTCACTACCACTACTATAACCAGTCACTACCACTACTATAACCAGTCACCACCATTACTACTGGAGACACTACCACTACTATAACTATAACCAGTCACTACCACTACTATAACCAGTCACTACCACTACCACTACTATAACCAGTCACTACCACTACTATAACCAGTCACTACCACTACCACTACTATAACCAGTCACTACCATTACTACTGTAGACACTACCACTACTATAACCAGTCACTACCATTACTACTGTAGACACTACCACTACTATAACCAGTCACTACCACTACCACTACTATAACCAGTCCCCACCATTACTACTATAGACACTACCACTACTATAACTATAACCAGTCACTACCATTACTACTGTAGACACTACCACTACTATAACCAGTCCCCACCATTACTACTGTAGACACTACCACTACTATAACTATAACCAGTCCCCACCATTACTACTATAGACACTACCACTACTATAACTATAACCAGTCACTACCATGACTACTGTAGACACTACCACTACCACTACTATAACCAGTCCCCACCATTACTACTATAGACACTACCACTACTATAACTATAACCAGTCACTACCATTACTACTGTAGACACTACCACTACTATAACCAGTCCCCACCATTACTACTGTAGACACTACCACTACTATAACTATAACCAGTCCCCACCATTACTACTGGAGACACTAACACTACTATAACTATAACCAGTCACTACCACTACTATAACTATTACCAGTCACTACTATTACTACTGGATACACTACCACTACTATAACTATAACCAGTCACTACCATTACTACTGTAGACACTACCACTACTATAACTATAACCAGTCACCACCATTACTACTGGAGACACTACCACTACTATAACCAGTCACTACCATTACTACTGTAGACACTACCACTACCACTACTATAACCAGTCACCACCATTACTACTGTAGACACTACCACTACTATAACTATAACCATTCACTACCATTACTACTGTAGACACTACCACTACTATAACTATAACCAGTCACCACCATTACTACTGTAGACACTACCACTACTATAACTATAACCAGTCACTACCATTACTACTGGAGACACTACCACTACTATAACTATAACCAGTCACTACCACTACTATAACTATAACCAGTCACCAGCATTACTACTGGAGACACTATTACTACTATAACCAGTCACTACCATTACTACTGGAGACACTACCACTACTATAACCAGTCACTACCATTACTACTGGAGACACTACCACTACTATAACTATAACCAGTCACTACCATTACTACTGTAGACACTAACACTACTATAACTATAACCAGTCCCCACCATTACTACTGTAGACACTACCACTACTATAACTATAACCAGTCACCACCATTACTACTGTAGACACTACCAATACTATAACCAGTCACTACCATTACTACTGGAGACACTACCACTACTATAACTATAACCAGTCACTACCATTACTACTGTAGACACTTCCACTACTATAACTATAACCAGTCACTACCATTACTACTGGAGACGCTACCACTACTATAACTATAACCAGTCACCACATTACTACTGTAGACACTTACAATACTATAACTAGAACCAGCACCACAATACTACTGTAGACACTACCATACTATAACTATACCCAGTCATACCAGACTACTGTAGACAATACCCCTACTATAAATATAACCCGTCACCAACCATTTACTACGGTAGACATACCACTACGTATAACATAACCAGCACCACCTACTACTGTAGACACTACCACTACTATAACTATACCAGTCATACCATTACTACTGGAGGACACTACCACTACTATAAACTTAACCAGTCACTACCATTACTATGGAGACACTACCATACTATAACTATACCAGTCCCACCATTCCTACTGAGCCATACCACTACTATAACATACCCAGCATACCACTACTATAACCAGTCCTACCAATACTAAACATAACAGTCCCCACCATTACTACTGCGACACTACCACTACTATACCCAGTCACTACCCATACATAACACATAACCAGTCACCACCATACTACTGGAGACATACCACTATTATAACTAACAGTCACTACCATACTATAACAGTCATACCACTACTATTAAACCAGTCACCACCATACTACTGTA
>NW_024059179.1:0-39890 GCF_016432855.1 Salvelinus namaycush | reverse complement strand
TCTGGGAAATGCCTCATTCTCATCGACTTCTAAAAGTCAGGGATTATAAAACAATAAGAAAACAAAACAAGAGCTATCTGTCAGGAATAAGAAAACAAAACAACAGCAATCTGTCAGGAATACGAAAACAAAACAACAGCAATCTGTCAGGAATACGAAAACAAAACAACAGCAATCTGTCAGGAATAAGAAAACAAAACAACAGCAATCTGTCAGGAATAAGAAAACAAAAGAACAGCAATCTGTCAGGAATAAGAAAACAAAACAACAGCAATCTGTCAGGAATACGAAAACAAAACAACATCAATCTGTCAGGAATACAAAAACAAAACAACAGCAATCTGTCAGGAATAAGAAAACAAAACAACATCAATCTGTCAGGAATAAGAAAACAAAACAACAGAAATCTGTCAGGAATAAGAAAACAAAACAACAGCTATCTGTCAGGAATAAGAAAACAAAACAACAGCTATCTGTCAGGAATAAGAAAACAAAACAACAGAAATCTGTCAGGAATAAGAAAACAAAACAACAGAAATCTGTCAGGAATAAGAAAACAAAACAACAGAAATCTGTCAGGAATAAGAAAACAAAACAACAGAAATCTGTCAGGAATAAGAAAACAAAACAACAGCTATCTGTCAGGAATAAGAAAACAAAACAACAGCTATCTTTCAGGAATAAGAAAACAAAACAACAGAAATCTGTCAGGAATAAGAAAACAAAACAACAGCTATCTGTCAGGAATAAGAAAACAAAACAACAGCTATCTGTCAGGAATAAGAAAACAAAACAACAGAAATCTGTCAGGAATATGAAAACAAAACAACAGAAATCTGTCAGGAATAAGAAAACAAAACAACAGCTATCTGTCAGGAATATGAAAACAAAACAACAGAAATCTGTCAGGAATTAGAAAACAAAACAACAGCAATCTGTCAGGAATAAGAAAACAAAACAACATCAATCTGTCAGGAGTAAGAAAACAAAACAACAGCTATCTGTCAGGAATATGAAAACAAAACAACAGAAATCTGTCAGGAATAAGAAAACAAAACAACAGCTACCTGTCAGGAATAAGAAAAGAAAACAACAGCTACCTGTCAGGAATAAGAAAACCTGTCAAGAATGTCTCCTCCTTTTCTTGCTACCATCATATTCCCAATCCAAATGAGATTTCTGTGCAAGTAAGTGCTTTGAGTCAATGTTTTAAGTGATATAACGAGGAAGCCTTATTTCCAAATGCTGTAAAGCAGGACTTCCCAAACTCGGTCCTCTGGTTTTTGCCCTAGCATTACACAGCTGATTCAAATATTCAACTCATCAACAAGCTTTGATAGTTTGAATCAGCTGTGTAGTGTTAGGAAAAAAACTAAAACATGCACCCTTTGTGGTCCCGAGGACCGAGTTTGGGAAACGCTGCTGTAAAGCCCCTATTCTGGTACACTGTTTACATACATGGATTCTCTTTTCTGGTGAAAGCCAGTTTGAGAACATTTCTGATAAACAGTGTAGAGAAACATCATCCAACCAACGTTGATTGAAAACACAAGTGGTTTGGGCGTTTTGTCATTCCACAGCCCTCCAAATGGAAACAACTTTACGGAATATTTGGGGAAAAGTGCCTTCATGTTGATGCTTCTATTGAAGATAATTCTCAACATATCAGACATAACTCATCACCTTGGTAACAGGAGCCCACTGAACCTCAACCCTCACCAGCATTGGGCCTACACACACACACACACACACACACACACACACACACACACACACACACACACACACATACACACATACACGAACGCACACACCTACGTACACAGAGCTCAATCTATGGGGCAGATTAAATTATTTATTTGTTCTCATCAAAAAAGTGAAATGCAATATCTAGTACTAATAGACTAATAACACTTAATGTGTAGTTGGCCCGCTATGCTTCTAAACGTGCTCTCAAGTAGAAAGGGGAGTTGTGGATCTGGTCAACCTGTTCTAACAGTGTATGCCTTGGGAGTTAACAGCGGTACCAGTTAATGAAAATGTATAGCCATTTCCCTATGGATGGGAGGGAAGGTGAGGGGCGGCATGTTTAGCATTTTCTACATTACCAAAGCACAGCAGGACTGTGATAAAAGACACACTGGAGATTTAAACGGTAACAGAGAAATGCAATGTGAGCTGTCTGTCAGTCTGTCGGGGAGTGAAGAGTGTTGGATGGTGCAGACACCTGCAACTGATATAAACTCTGCAAAAAAAGAAACGTCCCTTTTTCAGGACACTGTCTTTCAAAGATAATTCGTAAAAATCCAAATAACTTCACAGATCTTCATTGTAAAGGGTTTAAACACTGTTTCCTATACTTGTTCAATGAACCAATAACAAATAATGAACATGCACCTGTCGTTAAGACACTAACAGCTTACAGACGGTAGGCAATTAAGGTCACAGTTATGAAAACTTAGGACACTAAAGAGGCCTTTCTACTGACTCTGAAAAACACCAAAAGAAAGATGCCCAGGGTCCCTGCTCATCTGCGTGAACGTGACTTAGGCATGCTGCAAGGAGGCATAAGGACTGCAAATGTGGCCAGGGATATAAATTGCAATGTCCATACGGCGAGACACCTAAGACAGCACTACAGGGAGACAGGACGGACAGCCGATCGCCCTTGCAGTGGCAGACTACGTGTAACAACACCTACACAGGATCGGTACATCTGAACATCACACCTGCGGGACAGGTACAGGATGGCAACCACAACTGCCCGAGTTACACCAGGACGGCACAATCCCTCCATCAGTGCTCAGACTGTCCGCAATAGGCTTAGAGAGGCTGGACTGAGGGCTTGTAGGCCTGTTGTAAGGCAGGTCCTCTCCAGACATCACCAGCAACAACGTCGCCTATGGGCACAAACCCACCGTCGCCGGACCAGACAGGACTGGCAAAAAAGTGCTCTTCACTGACGAGTCGCGGTTTTGTCTCACCAGGGGTGATGGCCGGATTCGCGTTTATCGTTGAAGGAATGCGCGTTACACCAAGGCCTGTACTCTGGAGCGGGATTGATTTGGAGGTGAAGGGTCCGTCATGGTCTGGGGCGGTGTGTCACAGCATCATCGAACTGAGTTTGTTGTCATTGCAGGCAATCTCAACGCTGTGCGTTACAGGGACGACATCCTCCTCCCTCATGTGGTACCCTTCCTGCAGGCTCATCCTGACATGACCCTCCAGCATGACAATGCCACCAGCCATACTGCTTGTTCTGTGCGTGATTTCCTGCAAGACAGGAATGTCAGTGTTCTGCCATGGCCAGCAAAGAGCCTGGATCTCAATCCCATTGAGCACGTCTGATACCTGTTGGATTGGAGGGTGAGGGCTCCATCTCCCCAGAAATGTCCGGGAACTTGCAGGTGCCTTGGTGGAAGAGTGAGGTAACATCTCACAGCAAGAACTGGCAAATCTGTGCAGTCCATGAGGAGGAGATGCACTACAGTACTTAATGCAGCTGGTGGCCACACCAGATACTGACTGTTACTTTTGATTTTGACCCCCCCTTTGTTCAAGGACACATTATTCCATTTCTGTTCGTCACATGTCTGTGGAACTTGTTCAGTTTATGTCTCAGTTGTTGAATCTTGTTATGTTCATACAAATATTTACACGTTAAGTTTGCTGAAAATAAACGCAGTTGACAGTGAGAGGACATTTCTTTTTTTGCCGAGTTTAGATATACAGTACCAGTCAAAAGTTTGGACACACCTACTCATTCAAGGGTTTTTCTTTATTTTTTACTATTTTCTACATTGTAGAATAATAGTGAAGACATCAAAACTATGAAATAGTTCATATGGAATCATGTAGTAACCAAAAAAGTGTTAAACAAATCTAAATATATTTTTGATTCTTCAAAGTACCCAGCCTTTGCCTTAATGACAGCTTTGCACACTCTTGGCATTCTCTCAACCAGCTTCACCTGGAATGCTTTTCCAACAATCTTGAAGGAGTTCCCACATATGCTAAGCACTTGTTGGTTGCTTTACCTTCACTCTGCGGTTCAACTCATCCCAAACCATTGCAATTGGGTTGAGGTCGGGTCATTGTGGAGGCCAGGTCATCTGATGCAGCACTCCATCACTCTCCTTCTTGGTCAAATAGCCCTTACACAGCCTGGTGGTGTGTTGGGTCATAATCCTGTTGAAAAACAAATGATAGTCCCACTTATTGAAAACCAGATGGGATGGCATATCGCTGCAGAATGCTGTGGTAGCCATGCTGGTTAAGTGTGCCTCGAATTCTAAATAAATCACCGACAGTGTCACCAGCAAAGCACACCCACACCATCACACCTCCTCCTCCATGCTTCACGGTGGGAACCACACATGCGGAGGGTCTTCCTTTTCTTGTGGCGGTCCTCATGAGAGCCAGTTTCATCATAGAGCTTGATGGTTTTTGCGACTGCACTTGAAGAAAGTTGTTGAAATTTTCCACATTGACTGACCTTCATGTCTTAAAGTAAAGATGGACTGTCATTTGTCTTCGCTTATTTGAGCTGTTCTTGCCATAATATGGGCTTGGACTTTTACCAAATAAGGCTATATTCTGTATACCCACCCTACCTTGTCACAACACAACTGATTGGCTCGAACACATTAAGAATAGAGGTCGACCGATTATGATTTTTCAACGCCGATACCGATACTGATTATTGGAGGACCAATAATGAAACATGCTCAAATTTGGTTTAAATAATGCAAAAATACAGTGTTGGAGAAGAAAGTAAAAGTGCAATTTGTGCCATGTAAAAAAGCTAACGTTTAAGTTCCTTGCTCAGAACATGAGAACATATGAAAGCTGGTGGTTCAATATTCCCAGTTAAGAAGTTTTAGGTTGTAGTTATTATAGAAATTATGACGTGTTGACTATTTCTCTCTATACCATTTGAATTTCATATACCTTTGACTATTGGATGTTCTAAAAGGCACTTTAGTATTGCCAGCCTAAACTCAGGAGTTGATAGGCTTTAAGTCATAAACTGTGTGTGAATCAAGCATTGCTAAGAGCTGCTGGCAAATGCAGTAAAGTTTGAATGAATGCTTATGAGCCTGCTGCCACCTACCATCACACTGTCAGACTGCTCTATCAAATATCAAATCATAGACTTAATTATAATATAATAAACACAGAAATACGAGCCTTTGGTTATTAATATGGTAAAATCCAGAAACTATAATTTCGAAAACAAAACGTTTATTCTTTCAGTGAAATACGGAATCGTTCCGTATTTGATCGAACGGGTGGCATCCCTAAGTCTAAATATTTCTGTTACAGTGCACAACCTTCAATGTTATGTCATAATTATGTAAACTTCTGGCAAATTAGTTCGCAACGAGGCAGGCGGCCCAAACTGTTGCATATACCCTGACTCTGCGTGCAATGAACGCAAGAGAAGTGACACAATTTCCCTAGTAATATTGCCTGCTAACATGAATGTCTTTTAACTAAATATGCAGGTTTAAAAAAATATACTTCTGTGTATTGATTTTAAGAAAGGCATTGATGTTTATGGTTGGGTACATTTGTGCAACGATTGTGCTTTTTTCGCGATTGCGCTTTTGTTAAATCATCCTCCGTTTGGCGAAGTAAGCTGTGATTCAATGATAAATTAAATTGATTATATGCAACGCAGGACAAGCTAGTTAACCTAGTAATATCATCAACCATGTGTAATTAACTAGTGATTATGTGAAGATTGATGCTAGCTAGCAACTTACCTTGGCTCCTTGCTGCACTCGCGTAACAGATGGTCAATCTGCCAGGGAATTTCCTCATGGAATGCAATGTAATCGGCCATAATCGGCATCCAAAAATGGCGATTACCGATTGTTATGAAAACTTGAAATCGGCCCTAATTAATCGGCCATGCCAAAGAAATTCCACAAATTAACTTTTAACAAGGCACACATGTCACCTATGCATTCCAGGTGACTACCTCATGAAGCTGGTTGAGAGAATGCCAAAAGCGTGCAAAGCTGTCATCAAGGCAAAGGGTGGCTACTTTGTGTTAAACACTTTTTTGGTTACTACATGATTCCATGTGTGTTATTTCATAGTTTTGATGTCTTCACTATTATTCTACAATGTAGAAAATAGTAAAAATGAAGAAAAACCCTGGAATAAGTAGGTGTGTCCAAACTTTTGACTGGACTGTACACTGATACGAAAATGAGCTTACCCACATGTTTCTGTACAGTAAAATACATTTCTGTAATGTTAGAGTTTAGTCACAACTATTCAAAAAGCACAGAGACACAGAAGTAGGTATACTGTATGAACATACACAGGTCAACAACAGAGAGTGCTCCTAGCACAATACTCTATGTAGAGATTCTCAGAGCCACACTAGGCACTTTGACTGACCATGTTGCACTGCTCTGGAGGTATGATGCCAGAATAATTCATGGCAGCATGTATCGTCAAAGTGACCAAAGCAATTCTATTCACAGTATCATAATGTCTAATGTAATTACAGTAATAAGCTAAATAAAATATATAGTTTTAAATATTTGGAGAAACAATCAAAATGTGTGTTTTTACATTCAAAATCTAAAGAAAACTGACATGTCTAAGTGTTGGGTGAAGATATGTTCACTAATCAGTACTACTGTAGAGTAATTCTGAGTGGTCAGTGATGTCCAATGTGAACCTGATAAATGGTGAGAAGTCCTAAGAATTTGCCACCATCAGTTTGGACATGACAGTTGTGCTTTATTCACAGCTATTGCATAGGTATTGTGCAACATTCTTCATCATAGAAAGGCATAATAAGATCGCAAACTTTTATTTAATTTGTTGAACTTTACACACGCTCTCAGTCAATTGTCAATGCTGAGTCTTGGCGAGGCATCGAGCACACCATGAGCGCAACTTCCAAAACTCCAAACGCACAACTTATACAGTAGCCTATTTCTCAAGTTGAACACATAAGATAGTAACATAATACAGTTTTTACCATGTTCAATTAAAAAGTTAGTTAAAATTGCTCTTACCTCCGCCTCTGTCTGGTATACGGCGTAGGAGAGAGCCACCAACAGAACCAGGGTGCCACTCTGGAACATTATTGCGTAGGGACGCAATGGAAATGTATGTAGGCCTTCAACTGTCCCGAATGTCGACTAAAGACCACTTGTTGAAACTTTCGTATTCTTCTTCTTAAAGGAAAATACAGACTATCAGCAGAGCGTGTGCAGTGCGTTGGGTTGCATATTTGCCCTGGACGTTGTGAGCCTCTTTCTGATCAATGCAACTTGTTCTTGTTTGTCGTCAACCACACCCCCTGTTAACGACCACGCTTGCCCATATGTACGGACACAACCATGTTGTTACAAAGCACCACTTCAACTTTAACTGTTAGGAGATAGACCGCTCATTATCTGTATATTGGTGACAGAGCGACCGGGACAACTGTGATTTTACATCGCCGGGATCTGACGTGTATACCCTCACACGCTAGAATCTTCCCCCGACAAGCGCAACACATCCCAGGTAGAAAAAGTGCTTTTTGTGTTAATTGTTGTCTCGTTCACTAACAAACTTGTTCAGAGATCTTATGTGGTTTTTCCATTTTCATGTGTTATAATAGCCTATTTGGATAGCCTACAGGTATAGACATCACATGCGTAAAGCCTGCAGACAAACCTAACTACTCTTGAAGGAGATTTATAACCCGCATCTATGTCTCCACTTTTATATGAATATCATGTGTAAAATAAATATATATTGACAACAATATTGTGCGTTTCAAAAACGTTTACGCACGCGCGCGGCGAACGGAGTAATTTTTTCGACATTAACGATATATACTTTTATAATGTCATGTTGTTCAACAAATAAATGCCATGTTTTTTGTCTCAGTTGTGTTCGTGGCCTGCCCGACATGCATTAGGGCTGCCACTAAACCTGGAGAAGAACACTAGGTGCAGTAGGAATTAAGTTTGAAGTTCGGATGAGTGGGGCAATGCAGGCAACACACCAGAGAGAACTGAAGAACCTGAGGCAAGTGCTCAGTGGGCTCTATTATGTTGTTATGTGTTGTGGAACACCGTTGTCTGTGTAAAATGTATATTAACTCATTCACTCTCCCTTTCCTTTTAGGTTTCTGCTTCTATGTTTTTCGGTGGCCATCCTAGCGTCGGGAGTTGACGCAGTAAGTTTTATTTTCAACTCATCATGCGGTGAGGAGGGGGGGGGGCAGTATTGTTGACGAGGGGACAGCTGTGGGCACTTTGCATTTAACTTTATATGCACGCTGGTTGCTTGCTTCTTGGAGCAGTGGGCATGTCAGCTGAACTCGCAGCCAGGTCACCGACGACACAGTCAGTATAAGATCTATGTCTGAGGACGTTGGGAGATGAAGTGGAAACCGGCCACTAGGGGCAAAAGTGAGCACTCTTACCTTGAAGTAGGTTTCGTAAGCATCTGCCTCTGATTCCAAAGGTTGCAAGTTAGAATCCAGTGATAGAAAGTTGTTTTTAGTATTTTTGTTTTAAGCCTATCCCAAGCCTTAAACCTTACCTTAACCATTCAGAGTTAATGCCCAACCTTAAGAATTTGGAGTTAATGCTTGAACTTAAGCATCTGCCTCTAATTCCAAAGGTTGCAAGTTTGAATCCAGCAATAGAAAGCTATTTTTGAGATTTTTGTTTTAAGCCTATTCCAAACTTTAACCCTTTCCTTAACCATTTGAAGTTAATGTCCAACCTTAAGAATTTGCCCTGGATGTTAATTCTGATGTGAGACTGTGAGAGCTGGTAGCAACTTGATTGTCTCTAGGGCGTGTTTCTCACTGAGCTGCTTTAACTGTTTTTGTCGTTTTTTCACATTTGTTACTTTCCTGCCAAGACATCTGTGGGATGATTTTCTACAGAACTTATTTTGAGGGAGAAATAACTATCATTGCAGTGTCCCATTTAATTTAGATTGCAATATGTAGGGGTAATGACAACTGGCACAGTTTGAGAACAGTTCAGGATGTGTCCACATAGAATTTGCTTTTCAGACGTAGCTACATCTTTGGTTGGGTGATGTTCCCATTTATTGCAGATATTGAAGCTATATTAGCTAGAGCAACTTTACATATAATAAATACCGTGTAAAGAGAGGTGCATTCTATAAGCATTTTCCTGTGAGATGGTAAGAACCCTCACCTGTGCTAACACTATCTTGTCACCTGTGTACCATGTGACCAGTGACCTATAACCCCATGTTAGAGTCCCCCTAGTGTAAGTTAAAACATCCCTAGACAGACAATATACACAAGACATTAAATGAGCACATACAGGAAGGCCAAAATGACTCCTACACCATGTCCTAAGGGGACATCCACAATTTGGTTTGGTTCATCGCTGTTCTGATGAGACCCCATCCTTCCTCACACACTCTCTCTAACCTTCTCAAATATTTTGTAAGAAAGAGGTACCTGATCAGGTAATTACGGTGATGTCTGTTTGGTTTAAAAGCTGAAGTGGACTGCTGACCAATGCAGTGTTTGTGGTTAGGGGTTACGGGTTGTGACCCCGGTACTGTTGACCTCTGTGGTTAAACATCATAAAACCCTAAATGATTAGTCATGGTGACTATCCGCTAATAAAATCATCTCTCTACTAGCTCTCACAGTCTCATGTCAGAATTAGACGTCCATCCATGTTTCTCAAACGTCAAATTTTTAAGTATTAAGGTTAGTTTCAGGCATTAACTCCAAATTCTTAAGGTTAGGAATTAGCTCAGAATGGTTAAGGTAAGGACTGGGATAGGCTTAAAACAGCTTTCTTGGGCCTCCTGAATGGCACAGCGGTCTAACGCACTGCATCGCAGACCTGGGTTCGATCCCGGGCTGTATCCCGGGCTTTATCACATCCGGCTGTGATCGGGAATCCCATAGGGCGGTGCACAATTGGCCCAGCGTCATCCCGGTTAGGGGAGTGTTTGGCCGGGGGGCTTTACTTGGCTCATCACGCTCTAGCAACTCCTTGTTGCAGGCTGACCTCGGTTGTCAGTTGAACGGTGTTTCCTCCAACACATTGGTGCGGCTGGGTTCCAGGTTAAGTGGGCGGGTGTTAAGAAGCCTGGTTTGGCGGTCATGTTTCAGAGGACGCATGACTCGACCTTCGCCTCCCGAGCCCGTTGGGGAGTTGCAGTGATGAGACAAGATTGAAATAATACAAAATAACGGCTTTCTATCGCTGGTTTCGAACTTGCAACTTTTGGAATCAGAGGCATGGATTGATGTCGAATACTGACTTGAATCATGGGTGACCTGGCTGCCCTCCTCCCTGTTCTTAAGTCAGAAAGTGTGTGCCACTATGTGTGCATTCTCTTACTCACGGTGTGTGTGTGGGCAGCTTCTTGAGGAATGATTACCCACCTCCCAGACTGTCTCTGTATTACAGTCAGCAGATTGACTTTGACCTACATGTAGATCTGTCAGTAGGGCTGGGCGATATGGCCAAAATATTATATTCCGGTATTTAAAATTGGACGGTTTGACGGTATTTGACGGTGTTTTTAGTTTTGAATAATAACAGTTATACGTTTGCTTTATGAGTAGTGAGTGATCCTAGGGTGGCAACACATACATTCTAAGCGATTTCGATGAGTCTTTCTCCATTCTGATTGTTTTATACTGTTCAATTCAACTTCAACCAAAAAAAATTCAGCACTTATCACTTCTGCATTTCCTGCACTCAGTTGCAGTGGTGGAAAAAGTACCCAATTATCATACTTGAGTAAAAGGAAAGATACATTAATAGAAAATTGCTCAAGTTAACATGAGTCACCCAGTAAAATAGTACTTGAGTAAAAGTCTAAAAGTATTTGGTTTTAGATATACTTAAGTATCAAAGTAAATGTAATTGATAAAATGTACTTAAGTATCAAAAGTAAAAGTATAAATCGTATGAAATTCCTTATATTAAGCAAACCAGATGGCACCATTTTCTTGTTTTTTTAATTTACAGATAGCCAGGGGCATTCTCCAACACTCAGACATAATTTACAAACAAAGCATTTGTGTTTAGTGAATCCTCCAGATCAGAGGCATTAGATGACCAGGGATATTCTCTCGACAAGTGCGTGAATTGGACCATTTTCCTGTCCTGCTAAGCATTCAAAATGTAACGAGTACTTTTAGGTGTCAGGGAAAATGTATGGAGTAAAAAGTACAATATTTTCTTTAGGAATGTAGTGAAGTAAAAGCAAAAGTTGTCAAAAAATTTAAAAAAAGAGTAAAATAAAGAACATATACCAACAAAAAAAAGACAAGTAGTAGTTGAAAGTGTTTTTACTTAGGTACTTTACACCACTGCTCAATTGAGAATTCCCACACTGCCACGTAGGGCTGCATGTTATGGGCAAATAATCTAGGACTTATTTTTAACCAAATGTTGCAATTGTGATTTGACTTGCGAATTTGTGCAAAACTGTTGGAATCATGGAAATATAATGACTATTCTAATTCCATAGTTAGAATAGTAGTGGGCACTTTGAATACATAGTTTTTTGAGACCACCACGAATTAAAATGCCAGGGAGGCGTTATTGTGACAGGGTAGGAACTAAAGTTTTGATAAGTGTTTCCTAGGGGACCCTATAAGCTTTGGCTACATTGCATGTTTTCTCTTAGCTACTTAATGTAGCTAACATTCTTGCTTTGCATATTCCTCTTTGATTTAGAAGATGCTGTTGCACAAACAACATGCTGATTTAAAAATATATTTTTTAAGGAACTCAATCCGGCTTTCAACTAACTCTTGAAAGTTGTAATAGTAGAATGCACAAGGTGCAATTTCAAAATTGGGAAGTCCATCATCAGTTCCTCTTGTCATGTCAGTCATTGCATACCTTAGAGAGCTATTCATAACTTGTCAAAAATGTTTAGATCAACTAGCCCATGCCAGCTAACGTTTTTTAGCCAGGTTTTGTTGCCCATAGATTTTGTTGAAATGTTTGAGTCACTCAAATACCACATAAGTACACCATTAGACATGGCAAAATGAATAGAATTGCAAAAAAAAGTGCTATAAAACAGAAAACCCGTCTCTGCACCCCATGACAACATTTGTAGAATTGTAGGAAATAAGGTTTAAACCTGCAAAATCTTATCTCCGCCAACAAGATGGGTGTAAACAGTGTGTGTCATGAACAGTGCTTGTGCCCATAGAAATAGATGTGGCGCGTGCGCAGGATGTTCCCCAATGCTGGAAAGGGGGCCTGAGTGAAACAGTTTGGGAACCCCTGGGCTAGCCTACTAGCTTGAAGGACGACCCTTTGGGGAGCACAGAGATAGATGACTGGCTGGCTGCTACTGTCTGAGCACAGAGATAGATGACTGGCTGGCTGCTACTGTCTGAGCACAGAGATAGATGACTGGCTGATACTGTCTGAGCACAGAGATAGATGACTGGCTGGCTGATACTGTCTGAGCACAGAGATAGATGACTGGCTGGCTGATACTGTCTGAGCACAGAGATAGATGACTGGTTGATACTGTCTGAGCACAGAGATAGATGACTGGCTGGCTGCTACTGTCTGAGCACAGAGATAGATGACTGGCTGGCTGCTACTGTCTGAGCACAGAGATAGATGACTGGCTGGCTGATACTGTCTGAGCACAGAGATAGATGACTGGCTGGCTGCTACTGTCTGAGCACAGAGATAGATGACTGGCTGGCTGATACTGTCTGAGCACAGAGATAGATGACTGGCTGGCTGATACTGTCTGAGCACAGAGATAGATGACTGGTTGATACTGTCTGAGCACAGAGATAGATGACTGGCTGGCTGATACTGTCTGAGCACAGAGATAGATGACTGGTTGATACTGTCTGAGCACAGAGATAGATGACTGGCTGGCTGCTACTGTCTGAGCACAGAGATAGATGACTGGCTGGCTGATACTGTCTGAGCACAGAGATAGATGACTGGCTGCTACTGTCTGAGCACAGAGATAGATGACTGGCTGGCTGATACTGTCTGAGCACAGAGATAGATGACTGGCTGCTACTGTCTGAGCACAGAGATAAATGAATGACTGGCTGCTACTGTCTGAGCACAGAGATAGATGACTGACTGGCTGATACTGTCTGAGCACAGAGATAGATGACTGACTGGCTGCTACTGTCTGAGCACAGAGATAGATGACTGACTGGCTGCTACTGTCTGAGCACAGAGATAGATGACTGGCTGGCTGCTACTGTCTGAGCACAGAGATAGATGACTGGCTGATACTGTCTGAGCACAGAGATAGATGACTGGCTGGCTGCTACTGTCTGAGCACAGAGATAGATGACTGGCTGATACTGTCTGAGCACAGAGATAGATGACTGGCTGGCTGCTACTGTCTGAGCACAGAGATAGATGACTGGCTGGCTGATACTGTCTGAGCACAGAGATAGATGACTGGCTGCTACTGTCTGAGCACAGAGATAGATGACTGGCTGGCTGATACTGTCTGAGCACAGAGATAGATGACTGGCTGCTACTGTCTGAGCACAGAGATAAATGACTGACTGGCTGCTACTGTCTGAGCACAGAGATAGATGACTGACTGGCTGATACTGTCTGAGCACAGAGATAGGTGACTGACTGGCTGCTACTGTCTGAGCACAGAGATAGATGACTGACTGGCTGCTACTGTCTGAGCACAGAGATAGATGACTGGCTGGCTGCTACTGTCTGAGCACAGAGATAGATGACTGGCTGATACTGTCTGAGCACAGAGATAGATGACTGGCTGATACTGTCTGAGCACAGAGATAGATGACTGGCTGGCTGCTACTGTCTGAGCACAGAGATAGATGACTGGCTGATACTGTCTGAGCACAGAGATAGATGACTGGCTGGCTGCTACTGTCTGAGCACAGAGATAGATGACTGACTGATACTGTCTGAGCACAGAGATAGATGACTGGCTGATACTGTCTGAGCACAGAGATAGATGACTGGCTGGCTGCTACTGTCTGAGCACAGAGATAGATGACTGGCTGCTACTGTCTGAGCACAGAGATAAATGACTGACTGGCTGCTACTGTCTGAGCACAGAGATAGATGACTGACTGGCTGATACTGTCTGAGCACAGAGATAGATGACTGACTGGGTGCTACTGTCTGAGCACAGAGATAGATGACTGACTGGCTGCTACTGTCTGAGCACAGAGATAGATGACTGGCTGATACTGTCTGAGCACAGAGATAGATGACTGGCTGGCTGCTACTGTCTGAGCACAGAGATAGATGACTGGCTGATACTGTCTGAGCACAGAGATAGATGACTGGCTGGCTGCTACTGTCTGAGCACAGAGATAGATGACTGGCTGATACTGTCTGAGCACAGAGATAGATGACTGACTGGCTGCTACTGTCTGAGCACAGAGATAGATGACTGACTGGCTGATACTGTCTGAGCACAGAGATAGATGACTGGCTGGCTGCTACTGTCTGAGCACAGAGATAGATGACTGGCTGATACTGTCTGAGCACAGAGATAGATGACTGACTGGCTGCTACTGTCTGAGCACAGAGATAGATGACTGACTGGCTGATACTGTCTGAGCACAGAGATAGATGACTGACTGGCTGCTACTGTCTGAGCACAGAGATAGATGACTGACTGGCTGCTACTGTCTGAGCACAGAGATAGATGACTGGCTGATACTGTCTGAGCACAGAGTTAGATGACTGGCTGGCTGCTACTGTCTGAGCACAGAGATAGATGACTGACTGGCTGCTACTGTCTGAGCACAGAGATAGATGACTGACTGGCTGCTACTGTCTGAGCACAGAGATAGATGACTGGCTGATACTGTCTGAGCACAGAGATAGATGACTGGCTGGCTGCTACTGTCTGAGCACAGAGATAGATGACTGGCTGATACTGTCTGAGCACAGAGATAGATGACTGGCTGGCTGCTACTGTCTGAGCACAGAGATAGATGACTGGCTGATACTGTCTGAGCACAGAGATAGATGACTGGCTGGCTGCTACTGTCTGAGCACAGAGATAGATGACTGACTGATACTGTCTGAGCACAGAGATAGATGACTGGCTGATACTGTCTGAGCACAGAGATAGATGACTGGCTGGCTGCTACTGTCTGAGCACAGAGATAGATGACTGGCTGCTACTGTCTGAGCACAGAGATAAATGACTGACTGGCTGCTACTGTCTGAGCACAGAGATAGATGACTGACTGGCTGATACTGTCTGAGCACAGAGATAGATGACTGACTGGCTGCTACTGTCTGAGCACAGAGATAGATGACTGACTGGCTGCTACTGTCTGAGCACAGAGATAGATGACTGGCTGGCTGCTACTGTCTGAGCACAGAGATAGATGACTGGCTGATACTGTCTGAGCACAGAGATAGATGACTGGCTGGCTGCTACTGTCTGAGCACAGAGATAGATGACTGGCTGATACTGTCTGAGCACAGAGATAGATGACTGGCTGGCTGCTACTGTCTGAGCACAGAGATAGATGACTGGCTGATACTGTCTGAGCACAGAGATAGATGACTGGCTGGCTGCTACTGTCTGAGCACAGAGATAGATGACTGGCTGATACTGTCTGAGCACAGAGATAGATGACTGACTGGCTGCTACTGTCTGAGCACAGAGATAGATGACTGACTGGCTGATACTGTCTGAGCACAGAGATAGATGACTGACTGGCTGCTACTGTCTGAGCACAGAGATAGATGACTGACTGGCTGCTACTGTCTGAGCACAGAGATAGATGACTGACTGGCTGCTACTGTCTGAGCACAGAGATAGATGACTGGCTGATACTGTCTGAGCACAGAGATAGATGACTGGCTGGCTGCTACTGTCTGAGCACAGAGATAGATGACTGGCTGATACTGTCTGAGCACAGAGATAGATGACTGGCTGGCTGCTACTGTCTGAGCACAGAGATAGATGACTGACTGATACTGTCTGAGCACAGAGATAGATGACTGGCTGATACTGTCTGAGCACAGAGATAGATGACTGGCTGGCTGCTACTGTCTGAGCACAGAGATAGATGACTGGCTGCTACTGTCTGAGCACAGATGAGATTAAATAATAAGTCATCAATAAATTAACAAAATATACACAACACTGAAATATTTTATTAAAGTAATGTGAATAAATGATGGTTTATTAGTAGGTGATAAGCAGTAATGGGCAGTCACTATCATCATTGGGGTTTTATTAATTAAATAATAAAGTTATCATCATACTAAAAACAAATATGTAATATACAACCAAAATATTTGATTAATGTAAAGTAATGTGAATAAATGATGGTTAGAGCCTAATAAGTGCTAGTAATGGGCAGTCACTACCATGAATGGCTTTATTCTGTGTTTTTACAGCATTTAACCTGTATTGTTTTAAAAAATCTAAACAGAAAAAGAAAAAAAAAATCAAACCGAACCTAAACTGAACCGAGCTCAAAAAGCACTAATCGCTAGATTTGAGAGAGATTCCCATTAGAGAACTATAAACGTTCCCAGAGAGTTCTAACTTGTCATATAAAACTTGTGAAGGATGTTGAGAAAGGAGATAGGGCGGAGGAATAAACAATGCCAGCTTGTTACCCAGAGCTAATAGCCAGTTAAAAAGGCCTATCATGTTTTTATTCTTTTTATCCTCTGTTTCCTTGGACATATTCATTTCACATGGGCCGTTTTATTCTGTCCTGTTTCTTCACACCCTTCCCGTGTGGTGGTCTTACCATGCCCATTATGCATGCATTCCCTCAGTGTGTGTGCGTGTGTGCATGTGTTTGTGTGTGCATATGTGCCCACACGCCCATGCATGTGTGTTTGTGTGTGTGTGCTTGGTCCTGTTTGCCTCGATCAGGAATGTTTGTGCCAGATATGGTCAGAAGATGTGAGTGTTATCATCTGCAACACAACCTTTAGTATCATACCCTGACTTTTCTATGAGTTAAAGATTTTTGAGGCCAGATGATGAAAAGGCTTGTTGTGCTAGTCTCTTATCAGATTTGGTCTCAACCTGATGAGAATCGTGTGACATGGCTCAGGCCGTCTTTGTATTTTGCTACTTTAGGCCAAGCCTCTAATACCAGTGATACCAGGACAGAACAAGGGCTATTTTTAGACAGGCAGCATCCAAGACTACACTGTTTTCAATTCAGCATTGGGACATTTTCAGATTCAGCAAATGTCACTGTTTAGTTTAGTTTATTAGGATCCCCATTAGCTACTGCACATGCAGCAGCTACTCTTCCTGGGGTCCACATACAATGTACAAATACATGACAAAGTACAGACCAGTAATAGACAAGAACAACATAAGATATTACATTTAAATAAAACATGCAAATTAAATAAGAGTTATATATAGGAAAGACACCAAGAGACAACAAAAATACTATGTACACTATCAGGGCCGGTACGATATCAGGGTTCAGTACGATACGGTACAATGGTGTCACGGTTCGGTACGGTTTCGATACATTGACAAAATAAATGCCTGAGAAATATATAATTTGTATTTAGATTTTCCATTTATTATAATAGTAAACATGGGTAGCTTGAATTCCTAGGAGCATATGAAAACAAAGGGACAACAAGAACCAGCAGTGCCTGCCATATGACATGAAATAAAATAATCATTTAAAACAGAACTTCAACAACAGTGCATAGTCCAGCAGCATATATCAGAATTAAGTCACATAGCAGTGCCTTAAACAAAATGGGACCACTTGAAACATGTTACTTCCAAAGAAGAAAAAATATAATTTGTACCTGAGAAAATGTATTTTCTATTTTCCTTGTATAACAATAACTAACATTGGGTGGCTAGGCTTTTAGCAGCGTAGGCTGCTACACAAAACAGCAGTGCCTGCCTTATAACATAAAACAATAAAATAGTCATTTAAATAACAACTTCAACAAGAGTGCATAGTCCAGCAACATATTGAAACACTTTGTCACATAGCAGTGCCTTAAACAAAATAGGACCACTTGAGACTAGTTACTTGAATTTTTATTTTAAGAAAAACATTTTGATCCAATTTTAAAGTTTTTCTTTAAGAAGGTTAGTCTATCCACATGATCTGCAGTGAGCACAGATCGGCTTGCTGTGACAATGTAAGCCGCTGTGGAGAATACCCTCTCGCTAGGGTCAGAGGTCCCAGGCACAGTCAGGTAGCGCCTTGCTAACATGGCAACATGAGAGTATATTAACTCTTTGGTCTTCCACCATGTAAGATGATCAGCATCCAGGGGAATACAGTCCACTTCCCTGTATGAGGTCACCTCCTCCTCTATGACCTTGACCTTTGACTTGGTTCCCTGCTCCTGGGTCGTGAACAACTCCCCAAAAAGCTCAGCCATGGCAGACTTCTTTTCTGGAGGAGAACCCCTGTCGTCTGTCGTCTCTGGAGAGGGGTTGGCTCCTGTGGTATCTGTGGCTTGACCCTGCAGAATTAAATTAGATGAAAATTACTATGAAGTGGTTTTAAAAATATGATTTGTTGTTAGAAATATATATCAGATACTATTATGACAATTACAATTATTACTTTAATGAATTGTTAAATCACTAATTAATAAAATAATAAATGTCACATTAACAAAATAAATACTATACTTGTTGTATATGGGTCACAATCTCTGCTGTGAGTTCATTGTAGACTCTCAGACGAGCAGTAGCATCCAGGTGCAGCAGGGACTTGAACCGGGGGTCCGAAGCGGTGCTCTTGTGTAAGAAGTCTTGGACACCAGGGTCAGCATATCTAAGCTCCAGGTTAACTCTGACCTATCATCAGATCATGATATTTTGTTCTTTCACACCAAGGCTTGGTGATTATCGAGGCCAGGAGTGTTGGAAAGATTTAAAACTGAGGAACTATCATTTGCAATGTATGTTAAAACTTTGTTTACAGACAAACAAATATACTTTGTTTACAAAATGTGAGGCGAAGAAAAAATGACGGAGAAGCTCAGCTTACAGTATTAGTGGTGGATGTGGGGAATTAGGACAATCAAAATCAGACATTGCAAATGGGCTCTTTCCTACATTTGCACACAGCTGGCCAGGTAAATTACTGTAATTAATACATTCATTAACAGAAATTAATGTAACCAAATGACAGGATTAACAGTATATTTACTAGGCCTACTGGTGACATATGTAATGGGGAATTGATACAAAAAAATAAACAATCAAAGGGTAAGCAATTCACAAAATTAAACAATGAATGCGAAAGAATTGCACTGTGCACCCGACAACTTTTCTTTTCCAATTCGCAAACCAGAGATCTGTTATATAATGACAAGATGCTCCAAGATGCTCATGTTTCTGCCCTAACAACGGGAGTCATGGTCCCAAAGGCGGAAAGGCAGGCAACAAGTTTAGGTCTGCATATTATACCATATAAACGCATTGGGTTTATTCTGGACAGATTTGCCTCTTCCTCTGCTGAAACTCTCTCACCAGAGAAAGCATCCGAGTGTGCGAAACAGCGCCCCTCTGTCTTACTATATCTTGCCCATGTATCTGATGCTGTCTGGCCAGAAATAGTATGACATGCCAGGTCACCAAGAAAATAAATGTATTGTTTAACAACACACACATATTCTCCAGATACTGACAGTTTGCACTTGGTGGCCTATAGCAGCACACTAAAAGAAGACGCTTCAGATGAGGCAGGTGAACCTGCAACCACAGGACTTCCACTTCATTTGTCATGAGATCCTCTCTGAGCTTTACAGGAATATGGCTCTGAACATATACAGCGACACCTCCCCCGTGGTCATTCCTGTCTTTTCTGTAGATGTTATATCCTTGTAACCCTAACTGCTGTATCATCAAAGGTGCTGTTAAAGTCTCAGAAATGGCTAATATATTAATATTATCTAAGATTAGCAAATGACTAATCTCCTGAATTTTGTTTCTGAGGCTACACATATTTATATGAGCAAACTTGAACCCTTTCCTGGGTAGCTTATATAAAACGGAACTTATAATGATAATAGGTTGTATTTCTGATAATAACAAAGAAGGATTGTAGGGATTTTTGAGCAGATTACATTCAGCAGATGCCTTATCTGGTTTAGCACGTCTGCAGTAGGGTGCTCTATTCTTTGTGCCAATCTTCTGATTGGTGTGTTGTCCTGTTAACATAGGAGGTAGTGGGGTGGGCGGGTGCTGTCCACTCTGGAAGCCCAATGTTGCAGGGTGGAGCTGGCCTCTCTGAATGGGGCCTGGTGGTGTAAACATTGTCAAAGAGAGCACAGCTTCTAGACAGCGCAGCGTTGTTGCTCTGACTAATGTGGAAGGGCACATCTCCACGTGGCAACTACGTGGACATAGTGATTTTGGTGTTAGGAAATCTCTCTGCAGCTCTGGCTGCCACCTGCGGCATTGCAGGAGCTACATGTTCTCTTATTGCCACAAAACCATTAGTACCGGAGGGAATTTTCAAGGCACTTGCTGTTGCTAGGCACCATAGCTTTCTGACTGACATGCCAGAGAATAGCAGTTATTCTCTGAGAAATTTCCAATTGGAGTCACTTAAAATGAAGGTCATTGTGGTCTGTGGTGTCTGGAGTGATGTTCTTTAGATGGAGTGGGGTGGGGACTACAGGTGGCTCCAGTTGTGGTCTGGTAGTGAGGGTTATAGTAGGCTCCAGTTGTGCACGCACGCACGCACGCACACACACACACACACACACACACATACACACACACACACACACACACACACACACACACACACACATACACACACACACACACACACACACACACACACACACACACACACACACACACACACACACACACACACACACACACACACACACACACACACACACACACACACAGACAGGGGTTTTATGTGTGACCTCCCAGCAGAGGAGAGGAAGGGTTCGTTAACAGTAACGTTAACAGGATGTTTACTGTAGGACTCTTGCAGTGACTTGAGATTCTCCTGTTTGGAGAATATATTTACAGATGTGTCTCAGCCTAGCGGGATGAGGATGAGAGGATCATGTTGTCAGCGGATGTCTGAGTTGATGGGAAGCGTGTTTGATCCAGTGGGGTGTGTAATTGGAGGAACAGTATATTTCTGGATGCAGAATATTTAACCTGGCAAACAGTCAGGGACATCTGCTCTAGCGATTATTGGCTTCTTAAGTACATAACAATGAACATTATTCCTGCTCGTAGTTTGTTACTACTCCTTCGGTAAAATCAGCAGTTATCCTCGACACAGTAACCAGGAGAAGTGTGGTAGTACCTAAAGGAGTGGCAGTAACCAGGAGAAGTGTGGTAGTACCTAAAGGAGTGGCAGTAACCAGGAGAAGTGTGGTAGTACCTAAAGGAGTGGCAGTAACCAGGAGAAGTGTGGTAGTACCTAAAGGAGTGGCAGTAACCAGGAGAAGTGTGGTAGTACCTAAAGGAGTGGCAGTAACCAGGAGAAGTGTGGTAGTACCTAAAGGAGTGGCAGTAAACAGGAGAAGTGTGGTAGTACCTAAAGGAGTGGCAGTAACCAGGAGAAGTGTGGTAGTACCTAAAGGAGTGGCAGTAACCAGGAGAAGTGTGGTAGTACCTAAAGGAGTGGCAGTAAACAGGAGAAGTGTGGTAGTACCTAAAGGAGTGGCAGTAACCAGGAGAAGTGTGGTAGTACCTAAAGGAGTGGCAGTAACCAGGAGAAGTGTGGTAGTACCTAAAGGAGTGGCAGTAACCAGGAGAAGTGTGGTAGTACCAAAAGGAGTGGCAGTAACCAGGAGAAGTGTGGTAGTACCTAAAGGAGTGGCAGTAACCAGGAGAAGTGTGGTAGTAACTAAAGGAGTGGCAGTAACCAGGAGAAGTCTAGCAGTAACCAGGAGTGGCAGTAACTAGAAGAAGTGTGATAGTAACTAAAGGAGTGGCAGTAACCAGAAGTGGCAGTAACCAGGAGAAGTGTGATAGTAACTAAATGAGTGGCAGTAACCAGGAGAAGTGTGGTAGTAACTAAAGGAGTGGCAGTAACCAGGAGAAGTGTGATAGTAAGCAGGAGTGGCAGTAACCAGGAGAAGTGTGATAGTAACTAAATGAGTGGCAGTAACCAGGAGAAGTGTGGTAGTAACTAAAGGAGTGGCAGTAACCAGGAGAAGTGTGATAGTAAGCAGGAGTGGCAGTAACCAGGAGAAGTGTGATAGTAACTAAAGGAGTGGCATTAACCAGGAGTGGCAGTAACCAGGAGAAGTGTGATAGTAACTAATGGAGTGGCAGTAACCAGGAGAAGTGTGATAGTAACTAATGGAGTGGCAGTAACCAGGTGTGGCAGTAACCAGGAGAATTGTGATAGTAACTAAAGGAGTGGCAGTAACCAGGATAAGTGTGGTAGTAACTAAAGGAGTGGCAGTAACCAGGAGAAGTGTGATAGTAAGCAGGAGTGGCAGTAACCAGGAGAAGTCTAGCAGTAACCAGGAGTGGCAGTAACCAGGAGAAGTGTGATAGTAACTAAAGGAGTGGCAGTAACCAGGTGTGGCAGTAACCAGGAGAATTGTGGTAGGAACTAATGGAGTGGCAGTAACCAGGAGAAGTGTGGCCTACTGTGACTGCTGTGTTCGTCTAAAGTAGTACCTAGGTCCTGCATGGCATCATTTAATGTTATCCTGTGTCAATGGAGAAATGTGTTGCATTATAAGAAGAAACATTTAGGTGTCGGAAATCCTCCTTGTTGACTCCTAGGGAAGTGTTTGAGTGTTCGTGGATGTGGGCGTATGAATGTACGAGTGTATGTGTGTGAGCGTCAATGCAATCATATTCAGTATATACTGTACATGCTTGCGTGTGTGCAGACATACAGTCCATGCGTGTGTGTGTGTTTTTGGGTCACTCCTCGAGGGGGAGCAGGCTGGCACATGAGTGACCCACCTAAGTGCTCCGTTATTGGGGTGAAGAAGGCCTGCGTCCGGGGTGAAGATGGCCGCCACATCCCATGCCAAAAGAATCCCTGCGTTATAAAGAGTACCCTGCAGTAACAATCAGAGGAAGTAGCCATTGTACTGGTCCTCAGGAAGCAGCTAGGAGCCTCAGAGGAGAAGCCTGTGTGTGGAGGAATGGAATGGGGCTTCCAGGTCCCTGTTTGAGCTATAGCCAGTGTGTGTGTGTGTGTGTGTGTGTGTGTGTGTGTGTGTGTGTGTGTGTGTGTGTGTGTGTGTGTGTGTGTGTGTGTGTGTGTGTGTGTGTGTGTGTGTGTGTGTGTGTGTGTGTGTGTGTGTGTGTGTGTGTGTGCGTGCGTGCGTGCGTGCGTGCGTGCGTGCGTGCGTGCGAGACTGGACAGATAGACGGACAGTCAGGACATGGCAGTTTGCCTTTGTATTGGTTTATACTGTATATCACTCACTACCTCCAGAAGGTTGTTGACCTATTGAGGATGACCATTTTCATTCCGTCAATTAAGATTCTTTATCCGTTAGTCAATGAATGGAAAGCTTATTCTTAGTCTAGTCTGGTGGATAGAGTGGGTCTAATGCCCCTCCGCTCATCCCTTCTTGTTCTTCTTCATCCCTTCATCTTCAGCTCAATTCGGTTGGTCTGATCTGGACCAGTCCCGTCAGACAGGGGTGCAGACAGACAGACTCCCCCAAATCTAACATGGGTCAAACTGGAGGATCAGAGTGAAGGGGCTACAAGGAATGTGCTTGACCTGTAGTTTAACCCCACAAGGAATGTACTTGACCTGTAGTTTAACTCCACAAGGAATGTTCTTGACCTGTAGTTTAACCCCACAAGGAATGTACTTGACCTGTAGTTTAACCCCACAAGGAATGTACTTGACCTGTAGTTTAACTCCACAAGGAATGTACTTGACCTGTAGTTTAACCCCACAAGGAATGTACTTGACCTGTAGTTTAACCCCACAAGGAATGTACTTGACCTGTAGTTTAACCCCACAAGGAATGTACTTGACCTGTAGTTTAACCCCACAAGGAATGTACTTGACCTGTAGTTTAACCCCACAAGGAATGTGCTTGACCTGTAGTTTAACTCCACAAGGAATGTACTTGACCTGTAGTTTAACCCCACAAGGAATGTACTTGACCTGTAGTTTAACCCCACAAGGAATGTACTTGACCTGTAGTTTAACCCCACAAGGAATGTTCTTGACCTGTAGTTTAACTCCACAAGGAATGTACTTGACCTGTAGTTTAACCCCACAAGGAATGTACTTGACCTGTAGTTTAACTCCACAAGGAATGTACTTGACCTGTAGTTTAACCCCACAAGGAATGTACTTGACCTGTAGTTTAACCCCACAAGGAATGTACTTGACCTGTAGTTTAACCCCACAAGGAATGTACTTGACCTGTAGTTTAACCCCACAAGGAATGTACTTGACCTGTAGTTTAACCCCACAAGGAATGTACTTGACCTGTAGTTTAACCCCACAAGGAATGTACTTGACCTGTAGTTTAACTCCACAAGGAATGTACTTGACCTGTAGTTTAACCCCACAAGGAATGTACTTGACCTGTAGTTTAACCCCACAAGGAATGTACTTGACCTGTAGTTTAACCCCACAAGGAATGTACTTGACCTGTAGTTTAACTCCACAAGGAATGTACTTGACCTGTAGTTTAACCCCACAAGGAATGTACTTGACCTGTAGTTTAACCCCACAAGGAATGTACTTGACCTGTAGTTTAACCCCACAAGGAATGTTCTTGACCTGTAGTTTAACTCCACAAGGAATGTACTTGACCTGTAGTTTAACCCCACAAGGAATGTACTTGACCTGTAGTTTAACCCCACAAGGAATGCCTATTTCCCTGTACACACACACACTTCGCAAAACACGGTATCACCACACAAAACACCCCAACTGTGCCGGCCACAGATGAATGATAAAAACAGCTGAAGTTGATCCCTGGTGAGAGAAAAGAGCAAGGGATCAAGGGAAGGAGCGAGAGAGAGAAAAGAGACTGAAAAAGGGGGAAGGAGAAATGGGGTGATGAAAGGAAGATCTAAGCTAATGTGAATGCCTGGGGTTCCCTTTAAGTGACTGGAAGATTAATGACTTAGGTTAGCTGGGCTATTTATTTTTGTGTGTGTGTGTGTGTGCGTGTGCGTGTGTGTATATATATATTATTGGTTGCACGTGTGTGTGTGGGTCATGTTTGTCTAATCTTTTGGGAAGTTAGATTTGGAGGAAAAAGCTTGTGAACACAAACTGTGTGAACATCAACCTGGTGGACTAACCAGAGTGCCTCTCCTAAAAAGGAATGGGAAATGGGGGGGATGTCAAATCAAATCAAATCAAAGTTTATTTGTCACGTGCGCCGAATACAACAGGTGTAGTCGACCTTACAGTGAAATGCTTACTTACAGGCTCTAACCAACAGTGCAATTTTTAAGTTAAAAAAAGGTATTAGGTGAACAATAGATAAGTAAAGAAATAAAAACAACAATGAAAAAGATAGTGGAAAATTACAGTAGCGAGGCTATATGCAGTACCGAGGCTATAACAGTACCGAGGCTATAACAGTACCGAGGCTATAACAGTAGTGAGGCTATATGCAGTATCGAGGCTATAACAGTAGTGAGGCTATATGCAGTACCGAGGCTATAACAGTAGTGAGGCTATATGCAGTACCGAGGCTATAACAGTAGCGAGGCTATATGCAGTACCGAGGCTATAACAGTAGCGAGGCTATATGCAGTACCGAGGCTATAACAGTAGTGAGGCTATATGCAGTACCGAGGCTATAACAGTAGTGAGGCTATATACAGTACCGAGGCTATAACAGTACCGAGGCTATAACAGTAGTGAGGCGATATGCAGTACCGAGGCTATAACAGTAGTGAGGCTATATGCAGTACCGAGGCTATAACAGTAGTGAGGCTATATGCAGTACCGAGGCTATAACAGTAGCGAGGCTATATGCAGTACCGAGGCTATAACAGTAGTGAGGCTATAACAGTAGTGAGGCTATATGCAGTACCGAGGCTATAACAGTAGTGAGGCTATATGCAGTACCGAGGCTATAACAGTAGCGAGGCTATATACAGTACCGAGGCTATAACAGTAGTGAGGCTATATGCAGTACCGAGGCTATAACAGTAGCGAGGCTATATGCAGTACCGAGGCTATAACAGTAGTGAGGCTATATGCAGTACCGAGGCTATAACAGTAGCGAGGCTATATGCAGTACCGAGGCTATAACAGTAGCGAGGCTATATACAGTACCGAGGCTATGACAGTAGCGAGGCTATATGCAGTACCGAGGCTATAACAGTAGTGAGGCTATATGCAGTACCGAGGCTATAACAGTAGCGAGGACATATGCAGTACCGAGGCTATAACAGTAGCGAGGCTATATGCAGTACCGAGGCTATAACAGTAGTGAGGCTATATGCAGTACCGAGGCTATAACAGTAGTGAGGCTATATACAGTACCGAGGCTATAACAGTACCGAGGCTATAACAGTAGTGAGGCGATATGCAGTACCGAGGCTATAACAGTAGTGAGGCTATATGCAGTACCGAGGCTATAACAGTAGCGAGGCTATATGCAGTACCGAGGCTATAACAGTAGTGAGGCTATATGCAGTACCGAGGCTATAACAGTAGTGAGGCTATATGCAGTACCGAGGCTATAACAGTAGCGAGGCTATATGCAGTACCGAGGCTATAACAGTAGCGAGGCTATATGCAGTACCGAGGCTATAACAGTAGTGAGGCTATATGCAGTACCGAGGCTATAACAGTAGCGAGGCTATATGCAGTACCGAGGCTATAACAGTAGCGAGGCTATATGCAGTAGCGAGGCTATATGCAGTACCGAGGCTATAACAGTAGTGAGGCTATATGCAGTACCGAGGCTATAACAGTAGCGAGGCTATATGCAGTACCGAGGCTATAACAGTAGCGAGGCTATATGCAGTACCGAGGCTATAACAGTAGCGAGGCTATATACAGTACCGAGGATATAACAGTAGCGAGGCTATATGCAGTACCGAGGCTATAACAGTAGCGAGGCTATATACAGTATCAAGGCTATACCAGTAGTGAGGCTATATGCAGTACCGAGGCTATAACAGTAGCGAGGCTATATACAGTATCGAGGCTATAACAGTAGTGAGGCTATATGCAGTACCGAGGCTATAACAGTAGCGAGGCTATATACAGTATCAAGGCTATAACGGTAGTGAGGCTATATGCAGTACCGAGGCTATAACAGTAGCGAGGCTATATACAGTATCGTGGCTATAACAGTAGTGAGGCTATATGCAGTACCGAGGCTATAACAGTAGCGAGGCTATATACAGTATCGAGGCTATAACAGTAGTGAGGCTATATGCAGTACCGAGGCTATAACAGTAGCGAGGCTATATACAGGCACAGGTTAGTCGTGCTGATTGAGGTAGTATGTACATGTAGGTATAGTTAAAGTGACTATGCATATATTATAAACAGAGAGTAGCAGTAGCGTAAAAGAGGGGTTGGGGGGGGCACAATGCAAATAGTATGGGTAGCCATTTGATTACCTGTTCAGGAGTCTTATGGCTTGGGGGTAAAAACTGTTGAGAGGCCTTTTCGTCCTAGAGTTGGCACTCCGGTACTGCTTGTCATGCCTATAGTTCTTGGGCACAGGGACTATGGTGGTCTGCTTGAAACATGTTGGTATTACAGACTCAATCAGGGACTGTTGCTTGCCTCGAAGCGAGCATAGAAGTGATTTAGCTCATCTGGTAGGCTCGTGTCATTGGGCAGCTCGCGGCTGTGCTTCCCTTTGTAGTCTGTAATAGTTTGCAAGCCCTGCCACATAAGACGAGCGTCGGAGCCGGTGTAGTATGAGTCAATCTTAGTCCTGTATTGACGATTTGCCTGTTTGATGGTTCGTCGGAGGGCATAGCAGGATTTCTTATAAGCTTCCGGGTTAGAGTCCCGCACCTTGAAAGTGGCAGCTCTACCCTTTAGCTCAGTGCGAATGTTGCCTGTAATCCATGGCTTCTGGTTGGGGTATGTACTTACAGTCACTCTGGGGACGACTTCCTCGATGCACTTATTGATAAAGCCAGTGACTGATGTGGTGTACTCCTCAATGCCATCGGAAGAATCCCGGAACATATTCCAGTCTGTTCTAGCAAAACAGTCCTGTAGTTTAGCATCTGCTTCATCTGACTACTTTTTTATAGACCAAGTCCCTGGTGCTTCCTGCTTTAATTTTTGCTTGAAAGCAGGAATCAGGAGGATAGAATTGTGGTCAGATTTACCAAATGGAGGGCGAGGGAGAATTTCTTTCCCTCTGGTTGCACATTTAACATGTTGATAGAAATGAGGTAGAACTGATTTAAGTTTCCCTGCATTAAAGTCTCCGGCCACTAGGAGCGCCGCCTCTGGGTGAGCGGTGTACTGTTTGCTTATTTCCTTATACAGCTGATTGAAATTGTGTGGTCTTCAGTTTATCATAAGATACTCTACTTCAGGTGAGCGAAATCTAGAGACTTACCAGGAAGATGAGACAATGAGGCATTGTTCTAAACTCTTCCAGGCTATCTCTATCTCGGGTCACACACACCACATCTTGTCTATGAAATGCCAACTTTAGGCTTTTATCACCAAGTTCGTCGGGAGTAGAAGCCCGACAAACCAGCATAATAACTTGCCCATAACTTGATTCAAGAAATAGAAAAATAGACTAGAGACAGAACTATCCTTCTCATGGTCCGAATCACACTATGTATGTATCCACACTATGTATCCACACTGGGATATGGCCTACTGTGATTACTATGGTATAGATTATCTTATGTCTATCCAAATGTGCAAAACTACCTACAGAGTACCCATGTCTCCTATCTAATTATGTAACACGGTCCCAAAAAATCCAACCTTACCTCGTATTTTCTAAGTACCAGGAGTTAAAAACACTTACTATAACATCTAACAATAGTAACCCAGGGCATACCTGTTTACCTCATCAACAAAACATTTCATCAATTACATACACGTTATAATTTTAACTTCACCAAGCCAGATGCCCTCACAAGGCATCACCTGCACTCTAGTTCCTCGTTCAATACATTAACCTCACCAGTCCTACTGTGATCAACCCAGTACCACGGATCTGGACTTTTGATAGCCCGCAACTGGCTAATTAACAATTATGCCCAAGGATGCCTCACTTAAGAACACTCTTATCAACTCAACTCAGTCCTGTTAGTTACCTCAGCTGTGGCCCTCTTAAGGACGACCTCGCTCTGAGCGTACCCTCAACAGGGGCTTTTATGTTTTTATTATTTACATTTTTTCTTTATAATTTCATCATTTATTGATAGATTGTCCAAGCCTACCTCTTTCAGTACTCTGTCCGAGATCCGGTATCCACCCTTGCCCGCTACCTCTCAGATCATAGGCGGGTCCAGCTGCTCAATAATTAGCCTGATTTACCCTGAGATCCCAATTTCTGATCCCCTGTCCACAGTTTCCCCAGATCTGGAAATTCAGTACTGAGAGAGACTGTCATTTCTTCAAACAATCATCTTTATTTAATATTGATTAATTGTTGCAATAATAAAACCGTCAACGCAACAGTCTTAGCGTAAGAATGTTAACATTTTAGTAATTTAGCAGACGCTCTTATCCAGAGAAACTTACAGTACCAATTAGGGTTAAGTGCCTTGCTCCAGGGAACATCAACAGATTTTTCACCTAGTCTGCTCGGGGATTCAAACCAGTGACCATTTCGGTTACTGGCTCAATGCTCTTAACCACCCTGAGGCTGGGGTCCTGGCTAAATTACCAATCTAGCCCTCACACCATCATGGCCACCTAATCAACTCCAGCTTCCAATTGGCTCATTCATCCCCCATCCTCTCCCCTGTAACTATCCCCCAGGTTGTTGCTGTAAATGAGAATGTGTTCTCAGTCAACTTACCTGGTGAAATAAAAATAGACTCTAGACCCTCCATGGTTTGCTTTTCCAACAAACATAATGTTTAAGTGTCTGTTTACAGAGCTTAGTGTTGCTTGTGTATAACTTAACTGAATCATACTGTGTATACTATTGGATCACACCAGTTGTAATGGACTAGGCTGATTTCAACATGTATTTAAATCTCAAACACATCTGATTAATTTGGCTGAAGCCAGCTGTTTTTCCTCAAATTTCAAGATGAGTCATGAAGCAGTTAATATCATCATCAGCGATTATTGGCTCAGTGAGATGTTTTACTTTAAATCCCTCACATAGATAGAGGTAAATGAGTGATAGATTGGCTTGTTCCATTTATGGAGGTAGGCAATGAGCCTAGAAAGGCCAACTGGCCTGTTCTCTTCTTGCCAATGAAACAGTGTACTGTAGTTGTTGAATACTCATTTTATCGATCATAATCTGCTTCTGGAAAAACGTATGTGATATGGCTTTACGTCCCCTATTATATTGTGGATCGAGAGTTACCTCTCTAAAAGAACACAGAGGACGTTCTTTCATGGAAGCCTCTCCAACATAATCCAGGCAGAGTCAGGCATTCCCCGGGGCAGCTGTCTAGGCCCCTTACTTTTTGCAATTTTTATTAATGACCTGCCACTGGCACTGAGGGAAGCCTGTGTATCTATGTATGCTGATTAATCAACACCATACACGTCAGCTACCACAAAAAGTGAAATCTCTGCAACACTTAACAAAGAGCTGCAGTTAGTATTAGAATGGGTGGCAAGAATTAAGATAATCCTAAATCTTTCAAAAACTAAAAAAGCATTTTATTTGGGACAAATCCTTCACTAAACCTTAAACCTCAATTAAATCTTGTAATGAATAATGTGGACATTTACACTTGGTGTAACCCTGGATTATTAACTGTCATGGTCAAAACATATTAATGCAACGGTAGCTAAGATGAGGAGAGGTCTGTGCCACAAAAAGGGACATAGGACAATTACAGTTAGCCCAGAACAGAGCAGTACTGCTGGCCCTTAAGTGTATATGAGAGCTAACATCAGTAACATGCATGTCAATCTCTCCTGGCTCAAAGTAGAGGAGAGAGTGACTGCATCACTACTTGTCTTTGTGAGAGGTATTGACATATTGAAAGCACAGAGCTGTCTGTTTAAACGACTAGCACACAGCTTAGACACCCGTGCATACCCCACAAGACATGCCACCAGAGGTCTCTACACAGTCCCCAAGTCCAGAATTTATTATGGGAAACACACAGTTTTACATAGAGCCATAACTACATGGAACTCGATTCCACTTCAAGTAACTCATGCAAGCAGTAAAATAATAACAAATAAAACTACACCTTATGGATCCGTGCAGATTGTGAACAGGTACACAATCAATCAATCAATCAAGTTTATTTTATATAGCCCTTCGTACATCAGCTAATATCTCGAAGTGCTGTACAGAAACCCAGCCTAAAACCCCAAACAGCTAGTAATGCAGGTGTAGAAGCACGGTGGCTAGGAAAAACTCCCTAGAAAGGCCAAAACCTAGGAAGAAACCTAGAGAGGAACCAGGCTATGAGGGGTGGCCAGTCCTCTTCTGGCTGTGCCGGGTGGAGATTATAACAGAACTATGCCAAGATGTTCAAAAATGTTCATAAGTGACAAGCATGGTCAAATAATAATCATGAATCATTTTCAGTTGGCTTTTCATAGCCGATCATTAAGAGTTGAAAAACAACAGGTCTGGGACAGGTGGCGGTTCCATAACCGCAGGCAGAACAGTTGAAACTGGAATAGCAGCAAGGCCAGGCGGACTGGGGACAGCAAGGAGTCACCACGCCCGGTAGTCCCGACGTATGGTCCTAGGGCTCAGGTCCTCCGAGAGAAAGAAAGAGAGAAGGAGAAAATTAGAGAGAGCCAAGATTTTCAAAATGTTCATAAATGACAAGCATGGTCAAATAATAATCAGGAATAAATCTCAGTTGGCTTTTCATAGCCGATCATTAAGAGTTGAAAACAGCAGGTCTGGGACAGGTAGGGGTTCCGTAAACGCAGGCAGAACAGTTGAAACTGGAATAGCAGCAAGGCCAGGTGGACTGGGGACAGCAAGGAGTCATCATGCCCGGTAGTCCTGACGTATGGTCCTAGGGCTCAGGTTCTCAGAGAGAGAGAAAGAAAGAGAGAACGAGAGAATTAGAGAGAGCATACTTAAATTCACACAGGACACTGGATAAGACAGGAGAAGTACTCCAGGTATAACCAACTGACCCTAGCCCCCCGACACATAAACTACTGCAGCATAAATACTGGAGGCTGAGACAGGATACACACACACACACACATGTACACATGCACACACATGCTACCACACGCACTCTACACACACGTACATTGTAAGATTGTTATATTGCTGTATTAAGGATTTTGTATTGTAGATATGTTGTGGTAGAGTAGTGTGTAATCATGTGTTGTATTGTAGATATGTTGTGGTAGAGTAGTGTGTAATAATGTGTTGTATTGTAGATATGTTGTGGTAGAGTAGTGTGTAATAATGTGTTGTATTGTAGATATGTTGTGGTAGAGTAGTGTGTAATAATGTGTTGTATTGTAGATATGTTGTGGTAGAGTAGTGTGTAATAATGTGTTGTATTGTAGATATGTTGAGGTAGAGTAGTGTGTAATAATGTAGATATGTTGTGGTAGAGTAGTGTGTAATAATGTGTTGTATTGTAGATATGTTGTGGTAGAGTAGTGTGTAATAATGTGTTGTATTGTAGATATGTTGTGGTAGAGTAGTGTGTAATAATGTAGATATGTTGTGGTAGAGTAGTGTGTAATAATGTGTTGTATTGTAGATATGTTGTGGTAGTGTAGTGTGTTATAATGTGTTGTATTGTAGATATGTTGTGGTAGAGTAGTGTGTAATAATGTAGATATGTTGTGGTAGAGTAGTGGTGTAATAATGTGTTGTATTGTAGATATGTTGTGGTAGAGTAGTGTGTAATAATGTGTTGTATTGTAGATATGTTGAGGTAGAGTAGTGTGTAATAATGTAGATATGTTGTGGTAGAGTAGTGGTGTAATAATGTGTTGTATTGTAGATATGTTGTGGTAGAGTAGTGTGTAATCATGTGTTGTATTGTAGATATGTTGTGGTAGAGTAGTGTGTAATAATGTGTTGTATTGTAGATATGTTGTGGTAGAGTAGTGTGTAATAATGTGTTGTATTGTAGATATGTTGTAGTAGAGTAGTGGTGTAATAATGTGTTGTATTGTAGATATGTTGTGGTAGAGTAGTGGTGTAATAATGTGTTGTATTGTAGATATGTTGTGGTAGAGTAGTGTGTAATAATGTAGATATGTTGTGGTAGAGTAGTGGTGTAATAATGTGTTGTATTGTAGATATGTTGTGGTAGAGTAGTGTGTAATCATGTGTTGTATTGTAGATATGTTGTGGTAGAGTAGTGTGTAATAATGTAGATATGTTGTGGTAGAGTAGTGTGTAATAATGTGTTGTATTGTAGATATGTTGTGGTAGAGTAGTGTGTTATAATGTGTTGTATTGTAGATATGTTGTGGTAGAGTAGTGTGTAATAATGTGTTGTATTGTAGATATGTTGTGGTAGAGTAGTGTGTAATAATGTGTTGTATTGTAGATATGTTGTGGTAGAGTAGTGTGTAATAATGTGTTGTATTGTAGATATGTTGTGGTAGAGTAGTGTGTAATAATGTGTTGTATTGTAGATATGTTGTGGTAGAGTAGTGTGTAATATTGTAGATATGTTGTGGTAGAGTAGTGTGTTATAATGTGTTGTATTGTAGATATGTTGTGGTAGAGTAGTGTGTTATAATGTGTTGTATTGTAGATATGTTGTGGTAGAGTGTAATAATGTGTTGTATTGTAGATATGTTGTGGTAGAGTAGTGGTGTAATAATGTGTTGTATTGTAGATATGTTGTAGTAGAGTAGTGGTGTAATAATGTGTTGTATTGTAGATATGTTGTGGTAGAGTAGTGGTGTAATAATGTAGATATGTTGAGGTAGAGTAGTGGTGTAATAATGTAGATATGTTGAGGTAGAGTAGTGTGTAATAATGTAGATATGTTGAGGTAGAGTAGTGGTGTAATAATGTAGATATGTTGAGGTAGAGTAGTGTGTAATAATGTAGATATGTTGTGGTAGAGTAGTGTGTAATAATGTGTTGTATTGTAGATATGTTGTGGTAGAGTAGTGTGTAATAATGTGTTGTATTGTAGATATGTTGTGGTAGAGTAGTGTGTAATAATGTGTTGTATTGTAGATATGTTGTGGTAGAGTAGTGTGTAATAATGTGTTGTATTGTAGATATGTTGTGGTAGAGTAGTGTGTTATAATGTGTTGTATTGTAGATATGTTGTGGTAGTGTGTAATAATGTGTTGTATTGTAGATATGTTGTGGTAGAGTAGTGTGTAATCATGTGTTGTATTGTAGATATGTTGTGGTAGAGTAGTGTGTAATAATGTGTTGTATTGTAGATATGTTGTGGTAGAGTAGTGTGTAATAATGTGTTGTATTGTAGATATGCTGTGGTAGAGTAGTGGTGTAATAATGTAGATATGTTGTGGTAGAGTAGTGTGTAATAATGTAGATATGTTGTAGTAGAGTAGTGTGTAATAATGTGTTGTATTGTAGATATGTTGTGGTAGAGTAGTGTGTAATAATGTGTTGTATTGTAGATATGTTGTGGTAGAGTAGTGTGTAATAATGTGTTGTATTGTAGATATGTGGTGGTAGAGTAGTGTGTAATAATGTAGATATGTTGTGGTAGAGTAGTGTGTTATAATGTGCTGTATTGTAGATATGTTGTGGTAGAGTAGTGTGTAATAATGTGTTGTATTGTAGATATGTAGTGGTAGAGTAGTGTGTAATAATGTGTTGTATTGTAGATATGTTGTGGTAGAGTAGTGTGTAATAATGTGTTGTATTGTAGATATGTGGTGGTAGAGTAGTGTGTAATAATGTAGATATGTTGTGGTAGAGTAGTGTGTTATAATGTGCTGTATTGTAGATATGTTGTGGTAGTGTGTAATAATGTGTTGTATTGTAGATATGTTGTGGTTGTGTGTAATAATGTGTTGTATTGTAGATATGTTGTGGTAGAGTAGTGTGTAATCATGTGTTGTATTGTAGATATGTTGTGGTAGAGTAGTGTGTAATAATGTGTTGTATTGTAGATATGTTGTGGTAGAGTAGTGTGTAATAATGTGTTGTATTGTAGATATGTTGTGGTAGAGTAGTGTGTAATAATGTGTTGTATTGTAGATATGTTGTGGTAGAGTAGTGTGTAATAATGTGTTGTATTGTAGATATGTTGTGGTAGAGTAGTGTGTAATAATGTGTTGTATTGTAGACATGTTGTGGTAGAGTAGTGTGTAATAATGTGTTGTATTGTAGATATGTTGTGGTAGAGTAGTGTGTAATAATGTAGATATGTTGTAGTAGAGTAGTGTGTAATAATGTGTTGTATTGTAGATATGTTGAGGTAGAGTAGTGTGTAATAATGTGTTGTATTGTAGATGTGGTAGAGTAGTGTGTAATAATGTAGATATGTTGTGGTAGAGTAGTGTGTAATAATGTGTTGTATTGTAGATATGTTGTGGTAGAGTAGTGTGTAATAATGTGTTGTATTGTAGATATGTTGTGGTAGAGTAGTGTGTAATAATGTAGATATGTTGTGGTAGAGTAGTGTGTAATAATGTGTTGTATTGTAGATATGTTGAGGTAGAGTAGTGTGTAATAATGTAGATATGTTGTAGTAGAGTAGTGTGTAATAATGTGTTGTATTGTAGATATGTTGTGGTAGAGTAGTGTGTAATAATGTGTTGTATTGTAGATATGTAGTGGTAGAGTAGTGTGTAATAATGTGTTGTATTGTAGATATGTTGTGGTAGAGTAGTGGTGTAATAATGTGTTGTATTGTAGACATGTTGTGGTAGAGTAGTGTGTAATAATGTGTTGTATTGTAGATATGTTGTGGTAGAGTAGTGTGTAATAATGTGTTGTATTGTAGATATGTTGTGGTAGAGTAGTGTGTAATAATGTGTTGTATTGTAGATATGTTGTGGTAGAGTAGTGTGTAATAATGTGTTGTATTGTAGATATGTTGTGGTAGAGTAGTGTGTAATAATGTGTTGTATTGTAGATATGTTGTGGTAGAGTAGTGTGTAATAATGTGTTGTATTGTAGATATGTTGTGGTAGAGTAGTGTGTTATAATGTGTTGTATTGTAGATATGTAGTGGTAGAGTAGTGTGTAATAATGTAGATATGTTGTGGTAGAGTAGTGTGTAATAATGTAGATATGTTGTGGTAGAGTAGTGGTGTAATAATGTGTTGTATTGTAGATATGTTGTGGTAGAGTAGTGTGTAATCATGTGTTGTATTGTAGATATGTTGTGGTAGAGTAGTGTGTAATAATGTGTTGTATTGTAGATATGTTGTGGTAGAGTAGTGTGTTATAATGTGTTGTATTGTAGATATGTTGTGGTAGTGTGTAATAATGTGTTGTATTGTAGATATGTTGTGGTAGAGTAGTGTGTAATAATGTGTTGTATTGTAGATATGTTGTGGTAGAGTAGTGTGTAATAATGTGTTGTATTGTAGATATGTTGTGGTAGAGTAGTGTGTAATAATGTGTTGTATTGTAGATATGTTGTGGTAGAGTAGTGTGTAATAATGTAGATATGTTGTAGTAGAGTAGTGTGTAATAATGTGTTGTATTGTAGATATGTTGTGGTAGAGTAGTGTGTAATAATGTGTTGTATTGTAGATATGTTGTGGTAGAGTAGTGTGTAATAATGTGTTGTATTGTAGATATGTTGTGGTTGTGTGTAATAATGTGTTGTATTGTAGATATGTTGTGGTAGTGTGTAATAATGTGTTGTATTGTAGATATGTTGTGGTAGAGTAGTGTGTAATCATGTGTTGTATTGTAGATATGTTGTGGTAGAGTAGTGTGTAATCATGTGTTGTATTGTAGACATGTTGTGGTAGAGTAGTGTGTAATAATGTGTTGTATTGTAGATATGTTGTGGTAGTGTAGTGTGTAATAATGTGTTGTATTGTAGATATGTTGTGGTAGAGTAGTGTGTAATAATGTGTTGTATTGTAGATATGTTGTGGTAGAGTAGTGTGTAATCATGTGTTGTATTGTAGATATGTTGTGGTAGAGTAGTGGTGTAATAATGTGTTGTATTGTAGATATGTTGTGGTAGAGTAGTGTGTAATAATGTGTTGTATTGTAGATATGTTGTGGTAGTGTGTAATCATGTGTTGTATTGTAGATATGTTGTGGTAGAGTAGTGTGTAATAATGTGTTGTATTGTAGATATGTTGTGGTAGAGTAGTGTGTAATAATGTAGATATGTTGTGGTAGAGTAGTGTGTGTAATCATGTGTTGTATTGTAGATATGTTGTGGTAGAGTAGTGTGTAATAATGTGTTGTATTGTAGATATGTTGTGGTAGAGTAGTGTGTAATCATGTGTTGTATTGTAGATATGTTGTGGTAGAGTAGTGTGTAATAATGTGTTGTATTGTAGATATGTTGTGGTAGAATAGTGTGTAATAATGTGTTGTATTGTAGATATGTTGTGGTAGAGTAGTGTGTAATAATGTGTTGTATTGTAGATATGTTGTGGTAGAGTAGTGTGTAATAATGTGTTGTATTGTAGATATGTTGTGGTAGAGTAGTGTGTAATAATGTGTTGTATTGTAGATATGTTGTGGTAGAGTAGTGTGTAATAATGTAGATATGTTGTAGTAGAGTAGTGTGTAATAATGTGTTGTATTGTAGATATGTTGTGGTAGAGTAGTGTGTAATAATGTAGATATGTTGTAGTAGAGTAGTGTGTAATAATGTGTTGTATTGTAGATATGTTGTGGTAGAGTAGTGTGGTAATAATGTGTTGTATTGTAGATATGTTGTGGTAGAGTAGTGTGTAATAATGTGTTGTATTGTAGATATGTTGTGGTAGAGTAGTGTGTAATCATGTGTTGTATTGTAGATATGTTGTGGTAGAGTAGTGTGTAATAATGTGTTGTATTGTAGATATGTTGTGGTAGAGTAGTGTGTAATAATGTGTTGGTATTGTAGATATGTGTGTGTAGAGTAGTGTGTAATAATGTGTTGTATTGTAGATATGTTGTGGTAGAGTAGTGGTGGTTTATAATGTTAGATATGTTGTGGTAGGAGTAGGTGTGTAATAATGTAGATATGTTGTGGTAGAGTAGTGTGTAATAATGTGTTGTATTGTAGATATGTTGTGGTAGAGTAGTGTGTAATAATGTAGATATGTTGTGGTAGAGTAGTGTGTAATCATGTGTTGTATTGTAGATATGTTGTGGTAGAGTAGTGTGTAATAATGTGTTGTATTGTAGATATGTGGTAGGTAGTGTGTAATATGTGTTGTATTGTAGACATGTTGTGGTAGAGTAGTGTGTAATAATGTGTTGTATTGTAGATATGTTGTGGTAGAGTAGTGTGTAATAATGTGTTGTATGTAGTACATGGTTGGTGGTAGATGTAAGTGTGTAATAATGTGTTGTATTGTAGATATGTTGTGGTAGTAGTGTGTATATGTTAAGATATGTTGTGGTAGAGTAGTGTGTAATCATGTGTTGTATTGTAGATATTTGTGGTAGAGTAGTGTGTAATAATGTGTTGTATTGTAGATATGTTGTGGTAGAGTAGTGTGTAATATGTGTTTGTATTGTAGATATGTTGTGGTAGAGTAGTGTGTAATAATGTTTGTATTGTAGATATGTTGTGGTAGAGTAGTGTGTAATAATGTATTGTTTGTAGATATGTTGTGGTAGAGTAGTGTGTGTAATAATGTGTTGTATTGTAGATATGTTGTGGTAGAGTAGTGTGTGTAAGCATGTGTTGTATTGTAGATATATAGTGGTAGAGTATGTGTATAATGTGTTGTATTGTAGATATGTTGTGGTAGAGTAGTGTGTAATAATGTGTTGTATTGTAGATATGTTGTAGTAGAGTAGTGTGTAATAATGTGTTGTATTGTAGATATGTTGTAGTAGAGTAGTGTGTAATAATGTAGATATGTTGTGGTAGAGTAGTGTGTGTAATCATGTGTTGTATTGTAGATATGTTGTGGTAGAGTATGTGTATAATGTGTGTATTGTAGATATGTTGTGGTAGAGTAGTGTGTAATAATGTGTTGTATTGTAGACCTGTTTGTGCGTAGAGTAGTGTGTACATAATGTAAAGATATGTGTGGTAGAGTAGTGGTGTAATAATGTGTTGTATTGTAGATATGTTGTGGTAGAGTAGTGTGTAATAATGTTTGTATTGTAGATATGTTGTGGTAGAGTAGTGTGTAATAATTTGGTTGTAGTTAGAGTAGTGTGTAATAATGTGTTGTATTGTAGATATGTTGTGGTAGAGTAGTGTGTAATAATGTGTTGTATTGTAGATATGTTGTGGTAGAGTAGTGTGTAATAATGTAGATATGTTGTGGTAGAGTAGTGTGGTATCATGTGTTGTATTGTAGATATGTTGTGGTAGAGTAGTGTGTAATAATGTGTTGTATTTAGATATGTGTGGTAGAGTGTGTAATAATGTGTTGTATTGTAGATATGTTGTGGTAGGAGTAGTGTGTAATAATGTGTTTGTATTGTAGATATGTTGTGGTAGAGTAGTGTGTAATAATTGTAGATATGTTGTGGTAGAGTAGTGTGTAATCATGTGTGTATTGTAATATGTTGTGGTAGAGTAGTGTGTGTATATGTGTTGTATGTAGATATTGTGGTAGAGTAGTGTGTAATAATGTGTTGTATTGTAGATATGTTGTGGTAGAGTAGTGTGTATATATGTGTTGTATTGTAGATATGTTGTAGTAGAGTAGTGTGTAATAATGTGTTGTATTGTAGATATGT
>NW_024059178.1:12500-39917 GCF_016432855.1 Salvelinus namaycush | reverse complement strand
AGAAAAAAAACATCCACATTTGTATTCAGGCTTGGAGGGATGCTTGATCCTGTCATAACTCTCCTGTGACGATCTGAAGGATCAGGTTATAGTGGGTCCGCTCTGCAGCGTGCTCTCTCTCGTAGAGGGGGGGAAGCGGGAAGTGGGCTGTTTTATGGCGGTCGTAAAATACGCCGCCTCTATGCTCTGTAGTGTTCGAGATTGGAATGTAAACTGTGGAACACAGAGAGAGACACTTGGACAATGCACAAGTTTGAATAATTAAACAATATTTCTATTTTTGAGAATGTGGGAATGTGGGAATGTGGGAATGTGAGAATGTGAGAATGTGGGAATGTGGGAATGTGAGAATGTGGGAATGTGGGAATGTGGGAATGTGAGAATGTGGGAATGTGAGAATGTGGGAATGTGAGAATGTGAGAATGTGGGAATGTGGGAATGTGGGAATGTGGGAATGTGAGAACGTGAGAATGTGGGAATGTGAGAATGTGGGAATGTGGAAATGTGAGAATGTGAGAATGTGGGAATGTGGGAATGTGGGAATGTGAGAATGTGGGAATGTGGGAATGTGGGAGTGGTCTGTGGGTTTTTAAAGAACAATCCTGTCAGAGAGATTAAAGTAGATGTCACACGTCAAAATTTTGATTGATGACCCTATGTGAACCTATGTGACCGCTATGTGAACCCTATGTCCTGATGACGTGTACATGTCCCAAGGGCTGCCGGTCAGGCCAGCCTGGTGGTTAGGTGGGGGCTGGTTGGGTGAGTAAGGGTCCAGTTGTCAGGTCAACCGGTAATGATTTATGACCCAAGCCTGATTGGGGGCTGGGTGGTTGAGTAAGGGTCCAGTTGTCAGGTCAACCGGTAATGATTTATGACCCAAGCCTGATTTATGACCCTATGTAATGATTTATGACCCTATGTCATGTAGAAGGGTGCATGCCAATATTTGGGTTTCAGGTCAGGACATCGTGGTGGTTAGGGGGGTAGGGTTGAGTAAGTGACCAGGTGTCAGGTCAACCTGTTACTGTTTCTCACGGTTTGGGGGTGGTTAATGCCCCTTATAAAGCGCCTGAACAATACCTGTTTAAGCCTGTACATGATAACCCCCCTGAATATTAAACAAAAATGACACCTATGCCAATTTTAGGGATGTTATGCACGGCTTGTCATGAACCCAGTGACCAAAGCCTTGAAAAAGTTCTGTGTGAAGCTCCAGAATGTTTTAAAGGATTTTTGGGTACGAGTGAGGGCCACATGTCTTACATATTCCACCCGGAGGATTCTACGGTAAAGATATTCACAGACAGTGGACCCAAACCCCTTTATCCGGCAAAACCTGGGAGTTTTCCCCCGGCTCTGGGGATGAGAGAATGGCTAAACATCAGGCTGGCGCTTTGTAAAATTGAACAGGTCCTGAGTGGTACAAATGTGCCAGGATATGCGTTGGAAGAACAGGTCTGCGGCCGCAGTGATCTCAAGGCTCTAAGAATTGCTTCAATGGACTATAGCCCTGACAACAAAGTGACAATTTTAGCCTGTGACCTTTATGATAAGTCTAATGCTACAAAGTCTGTCAATTCTCCTGTAGCTTCCAGAGCACGCAAACATGTAAACTTTTTTATTCCTGTGTTTAGTTTTAAATGGGTGGATTATCCAATTTTCATAACCCTTATGAATAAGCTGGACATTCTCTTCCAAAATGGTGAACAGTTACAGCGCTGGGCGAGGCTTTCCTTGAGACAGAGTCAAGACCAAAAGGCCCGACGTCGGATCTACCCCTGGAGTGAAAACTTACCAAGTGTTGATGAACCTTGCAAGAGATCCCGGCAGTTTGATGGCCAACTGGACACTGATAATGGGGGATGGTTGCATCAGATCCCTGGATCTGTAAGAAAGGCCGCGTAAAAGACCTTAATAATGTAAGGCTATAAAATGTATGTACTAAATATTTTGAATGAAATAAATGGTTTTAAAAGCAGAATCTCACCACGTCATGAACTCGTTAGTTTGTTCACTCTTAGCGCATTCTGTCCCTGAGAAAAAAACTTTCGAAAAAAGCCATGTGCGCGCGTATGTGCGTGAGGGAGTTTTCTGTAGTGGCTGTGTGTGTGTGTGTTTCAAAAACATAAAAAGGGGGCGGGGTGTTTGTTAAAAAAATACCCTTGCATCTGTGCTCAAGGCTCTCTCTCTCTCTCTCTCTCTCTCTCTATGCCTGGTGGGTCGTTTGAAACCAAGGTTTACACTATCCTGCAAAACAGATGCCTACCCCCTCAACAATAATATTGTGTCTTAAGCCTCCTAAACACAAAGTCCTTTCAAAAACTATTTTTTAGGTGGGTTAAAAAATCATTCATCCCAGCGATGTCGAGACCACCCCACCCCCTGCATCTAGGTGCTAGCACCCCGGAGATTTTAGAATATCCAAAAGGATCCTAATGTTTAGACACCCCCAATACCATGTGTTTGAAATGTGTCAAATATATCTTGGGAGGGGTATAGCCCGAAAAAAAACGACAAACCCCAGATGCTCTGTAAAAAGCATTCAATGCTTTCTCTAGGTCGTGGGGTACAAAAGCTAGGCAAAACATGTCCCCTGTTAGACCCGTTTTAGCGCCGCTACAAATTTACCCTACAGCATCCCCCAGGAATAGTTAACGGACTGAAGCGTTAAAAAGATAATCTGGGAAAACAGTCTAATGGATCTATCGGAAGGTGAGTTCTTGAAATAAATATATATTTATATTAGATTTGGTTGTTGTGGGGAATTGTTTGAAAAGCGTGGTATGTTATAGAAATATTAAACAATCATTAGGACCAGTATGCTTACCGTATAACAAGTCAATATTAGCTAAAGTGATTATAGCTTTAATATTGTCGAATGTTTTATAGATTCTGAAGCATTCACGCAGATACTCCGAGGTATAACTGAGCTCGAACCATCCATAGGGTCTCCGGAACAAATTGCAGACATCCAAACGACGACCCTGAATTGTAAACGTAAGTAAGCTCCAAGAATTCCGTAAAAATATTTATACCTTAAAAACCAAAAGTGTCGGCATCTTATATTAAAAGTTATTTTATGTGTTTACAGCGGACATACAGCCTAGAAGGTTAAACGAGGCCCTATGGAGCCTGAACGGTTTCTGCGAAGCATATGACTACGAAACAATTCTGCCCTACTCCCAGGATGTATTTACACACAAGCCGCGAACAGAGACTTTAAAAGGCAGGTCAACTCCCCTGGGCCAGGACCCCGGTGCGCCCCATATTTCTAAACATCAACGGACAATCAGTGCCCAGATCCACAGTTCCGCTTCACCCGAACAATTCTACTTGGCCAGTATTCACGAGACAGCGTTCCAAGGACAAGGTATGAATCAATTATATATTATTATTTATATCGATATATTATTATTTTAATATTTATATATTTTTTTTATTTTTTATGCCTGAATATGTTAAAACAAGGCCTTATATTTTTTTTTTTTTCAGACTCACCATCTACCGAACCTGCAGATGCTGTAATACAGGTTGACCAAAGACATGTTCCCGAGTTCTCAGAGCTTCTTCAGAACAGCCCTCGTCAAAAAAGCCGAGGTATTTAATTAATGTATTGTTAATATATAGGCTTATATCTGAAATGTATTTGACATTTTTAGCTAACATATTTTAGGGTTAATAACCTATTTTTGTATGTATTATTTTTATTTCAGACTCCTCCCCGGCTTATAAAGACATCCAAGAAGCTACACATCTAGACCCCGAGGAGGCGCCAAAGACCCCAGTCACCAGAACATCGAAGCCTGATGATTTCAAAGTTTTAAATGACATTTCTGAGGTAGACGATTTGATGTTCTGTGAAGTGGCCAACCTTATTGAAGCGGCCAATTCTGGTGGGGCAACAACCGCTTGTGAAATAGACCAAGCCGTGCTTTTCAAGGCTTTTACACAGGGTTTAAAATCACGAAAGGCTTTACTTCAACGTCGTATGGGTATTCTATTCGAACATCAATACAATCAAGATGTGTCATTCTGGCGTAGAGAGCTTCCCCGCATGTTAAACAACAGTAGGGTTAAAACAAGCAAATACCTCCGTTAAAAAAAACACATATGTAAAAAAACACAAGCACACACATCCTTAAGTAGAGAAATGGCTCCACCTATAGACCTAAGCAAGACAATTGAAACCCTCTTAGCGGAAATCCCTACAGAGCTCCAAGATATAATTAACCATATGAATGATTCTGGGCTAATTGACATAGGGGCTATAGATGAAAACCTATTATCCCAGATTCCCTCCGAACTCATTGAAATTATTACACGTATGAATGAGTCAGGGCCTGCCGATGAAAACAGGTTATCACAGATACCCGAATCAATCATATCTTTAATTACCCAGATGAACGAGAGCCCTAGGTTTAATTCTGCACCCCCTACACCTCTAAGCCAGCCTTTAACACCCATGTTCGAAGAGTCTGAAACCCAATACGATGTTTTTGAACAGCTGAACAAATGTCTATCAAATCTGGAGCGGGAAGGTCTTGATCACAGTGTACAGAACGAGAGCCCTAGGTTTAATTCTGCACCACCTACACCTCTAAGCCAGCCTTTAACACCCATGTCTGAAGAGTCTGAAACCCAATACGATGTTTTTGAACAGTTGGACAATTGTCTAGCAAATCAGGATGGGGATGGTCTTGATCGCAGTGAACATGTTTTGTATCGAAATAAATTCCACAATATTGAGGTTCGACAGTTTTTCAATTTCGCATGGGGGGGTCAGATTCGGGAATATGCTGTGTTTTACGTAATGCTTATGGACACTTTGAATGAACTGGTAGATAGAGTTAGAGCTTATAGCCAACCAAGGGATACCTTACAGTTGGAAATTTTTGGAGACAGTCTGCAGAGCCGTGTATCGCTTATTTTAAATAAGGGTGAAGCAGATCTTGAACAATTTGTTAACCTGCTAGAACGCCTTGTTCAGTCAAATTTAAACGTGCTAGCAGATAGGACCCTCGAACTTGTAGTACAATTAGTCCGGCCACCACAAGGGGGCGGGGGGCAGAGACGTAAACTCGATAGCCTGATGCAGTCCGAAATCATAAGCAATAAAAGGGCCTACCTCATAATCGTTCACAATCATGGTAATAAGCTATGCTTTGCCATAGGTTTGGCCCACTTACTCAGCCCAGGATGTACAGAGCGCGAAGCGTTACAGAAAGCTCAAGAGCTACAAAAGGCTGTGGGTTTAGGTATACAGGAGGCTGTGGCTTTCTCAGACATAGGCAAATTTGAAAACTTTCTGAATATCAAGATTGTGGTTTTGTACCACAGCAGGGCTAATGACGCTCTCTTGAAGTTCCAAAATATACAAGAACCACACCCTAAGACTATGTACTTTTATGTGCAAAATGAGCATTACTATGCCGTAACTAACATCACAGCATTTTTAGGCGCCCCCTATGTCTGTCCAGCCTGTCATACAGGCTACACCCGCAAGGGGGGGCACTCGTGCCGTTATAACTGTTCAGTATGTCTGGATAAACAATGCCCTATGCAACTGCTAAACTTGACACCCTGTGAGGATTGTCACCGCACATGTCGTTCGGCCTACTGTTACGAAAAACACAAAACTGAAACATGGCACCCCAAGGCCTGTAAATCTGTAAGCAGTTGTGACATTAACAAGAAATGTCCAAAATGTCATTGCAATTACAACCTTAAAATAGACAGCCCTAAACCCCATGTTTGTGGTATTCTACATTGCCCAATCTGTAAAGGGCCCTTGAAAAGCAGAGACGCAGAACTTGTTCAAGAAGTACCACATGAGTGTTACATTCAGCCCTTGGCTGAAGATGAACATACAGAGAAATATGTTTTTTATGATTTTGAGACAAATCAGCAATCAGGGGTTCACTTGCCTATTTTTGTATCTACCATGACTTTCACCGGTGAAAAGTGGTCGGCCGAGGGGCCCGATTGCGCCCGACTCTTTCTAAAACATTTTAGAAAGGCCCAGTACAGAAACTTCACGTTTATAGCTCACAATGCGCGAGCCTATGACTCCTATCTGCTTCTGAACCCTTTGATACAGCAAGGCGTGGCGCCCAGTGTCATTGCTCAAGGGAGTAAAATCGTATGTTTTGTTGACCACGCCTTCAAACAGAGATACATTGACAGCTTAAGCTTCTTACCCATGAGATTGGCTCAAATGCCAGAGGCCTTGGGTTTTGAAAACTCGGTCAAAGGCTATTTCCCCCACTTCTTCACATCTGAGGAGAATCTACATTATATAGGAGCTTATCCAGCCCCCGAAATGTACGGTTGTGATCAAATGTCTCCCAAAGAGCGTGAGAAATTCATGACGTGGTACGAGACAGTAAGACATGGAACTTTTGATTTTCATAAAGAGATGGAATCATACTGTGACAATGACGTGGTTATACTACGTGAAGGATGCCTCAGATTCAGAGAAGAGGTAATCAAAGATGCGGGCATTGACCCCTGGAGCTGTACAACTATTGCATCCGCGTGCATGAAAACCTATCGTACACACTATCTAACTCCAGCATCTATAGCTATCCCATCGCCAGACAACTACCGACGACAATTCAAGGCCTACTCTAGTGGTTCCATTCAATGGTTGGAGTACCTCGCCCACGATAAAAATGTTTTTATCCAACATGCTTTGAATCGGGGGGAGAAGGCTTTTGGGCCTTACCATGTAGATGGATACACACAGATTGACGGTGTTGAGACAGTGTATGAGTACAACGGTTGTTTCTTCCACGGTTGTAAATTATGCTTTGTCCCCCAGGCCATGTGTGTCCTAACCCAAAAGACTTTTGGGGAAATGTACCAAGAGTTTCAAGACAAACTGAATTCTTTAACCTCTTGGAACTATAGGGGGTGCTGTTCCGCATTAGCATATTTGGGTCTCCAAATTAAACTGCCTCGTGCTAAATTCTTGATCGTACAATATGCATATTATTGTTATTATTGGATAGAAAACACTTTATAGTTTCTATAGCCATTGGAATTTTGTCTCTGAGTGGTACAGAACAATATCTACAGCACTTTTCATGACAGGGGTCAGATTTCAGAAATTTTTACCTCTGATCTGGAGTCTGTTTTTAAGGCGACAGTGAATGCTATGAAGAAACCGACACTGCCTACGTCTTCCTCTGGGTGTCTGTACGTCATCACGTTTTGAATGGAATCGATTGCACAATCCCAGCCCATATAAAACCACAAAACGTGGGAGTACACTCTCTTTTGTTCGCGCGTCACAAGCGGGATGGACATCGGACTTGCCTCATTCCAAATCGTTGTTTAACCAGTAATATTTCTCTGGTCATGTTTTTACTCGTTATAGTTGTTAAAAACATCATAATGTAGTTAATTTGAACCGTTTTATAGCAATTTATATCCGTTTAGTGCGATTCTGAGGAATTTCTTTGTCGTGCACTTTTTAGCTTTGGGAACGTTTCGGGGGTCTCGGTCGTTGGTAGTGGACATTTCGAAGGACAGAGGACATCTATCGACCAAAAGAAATTTATAACATAGAAAGGATACATTGCCCAAGAATCTGATGGAAGAACAGCTCAAAGTAAGCAATATTTAATATGATAAATCGTTGTTCTGTCGAAATATTTTAAACGCATATTTCGCCATTTTGTTTGGTATAGCTTCACTTGGCGAACCCTGTATTGAAAAGTAAGGATAATTTTAAAAATGTAAGTCAGCGGTTGCATTAAGAACTAATTTGTCTTTCGATTCCTGTCAACTCTGTATTTTTTAGTCAAGTATATGATTAGCTTTCGATTAAACTAGATCACTCTGAAAGCTGACGTCCCTCATTTTGATGCTTGAGTTGTGACTATTTCCATTGTATAACCACGGTTTTGTATGGCTAAATATGCACATTTTCGAACAAACTGTATATGTATGTTGTAAAATGATGTTACAGGAGTGTCATCGGAAGAATTCTGAGAAGGTTAGTGAAAAAATTAATATATTTTGGCGATGATAACGTTATAGCTCCCTTTGCCTTGAATTCATGCTCTACTAACGTTTGCACATGTGGTATGCTAACTTATCGATTTATTGTGTTTTCGCTGAAAAACGCTTAGAAAATCTGAAATATGGTCTGAAATCACAAGAACTGTGTCTTTCCATTGCTATGCTTTGTCTATTTTTATGAAATGTTTTATGATGAGTAAATTGGTCATACACGTTGCTCTATCTAGTAATTCTAGTCGATTTGTGATGGTCGGTGCAATTGTAAACTGTGATTTCTACCTGAAATATGCACTTTTTTCTAACAACACCTATCCTATACCATAAATATGTTATCAGACTGTCATCTGATGAGTTTTTTTCTTGGTTTGTGGCTATCAATATCTTAGTTTAGCCGAATTGGTGATAGCTAGTGGTGGAGAGAGAAAATGGTGGACAAAGAAAGATGGTGTATTTTGCTAACGTGGTTAGCTAATAGATTTACATATTGTGTCTTCCCTGTAAAACATTTTAAAAAACAGAAATGATGGGTTTATTCACAAGATCTGTATCTTTCATCTGGTGTCTTGGACTTGTGATTTAATGATATTTAGATGCTACTATTTACTTGTGAAGCTATGCTAGCGATGCTAATCAGTGTGGGGGGGGTGGGGGGTGATCCCGGATACGGGGTTGAGAGGCGGTAAAAGTTAAAGGCTACTTACGGGTTAAAAGTTGTGGTTTTGTGGGAACACGAATGGACAGCCCTGAAAAAGGCGGATCCTCATGTTCAGGCCTTCCTTACCCAATATGACCCTCCAGAGCCCCTGGAACCGAGACAGGCCTTGTTTGGAGGCAGGACCAATGCTTTGACATTGCGTTATGTAGCTCAACCCGACGAGACAATAGGCTATGTAGATTTTACATCCCTATATCCTCATGTAATGAGTTCCTCATGCTATCCTATAGGGCATCCTGAAATTATTCACAGCGACTTTGACATACCTCAAAATTATTTTGGTTTAATCAAAGCGACTGTCTACCCTCCTAGGGGTCTGTTTATACCTGTGCTGCCTTACAAAGGGTCTAAAGGAAAACTTTTCTTTCAACCTTTGTCGCACATGCTGTGAACACAACAACCAGGAAAACCCATGTGATCACTCAGATCAAGAAAGAGCCCTGACCGGTGTATGGGTCACCGTTGAATTCTCTAAGGCTTTAGAGAAGGGGTATCGTGTGGCCAAAATCTTTGAAGTGTGGAACTTTTCCAGGAAATCAGACACACTTTTTAAAGAGTACATCAAGACCTTCTTGAGATGCAAGCAGATGGCTTCAGGCTATCCAGCATCGGTCACAGATCAAGAAAGTAAAGACAAATACATTCAAGACTACCATGACAGAGAAGGCATACTTCTTGACCCTGACAGAATACAGGTCAACAAAACCAAAAGAAATGTTTCGAAATTGTACTTGAACTCCCTTTGGGGGAAATTAGCGCAGAGAAGCAATATGCTAACAACTTCGATCATTAAAGACCCCGAAGAATTTTTGGAATTTGTTTTTTCGGACCAATACGAAATTTCACATTTTTCCTTCTTGAGTCAAGACATTGCATTGGTGCAATGGAGGCGCCACCAAAAGTGGGTTCTACCCCCAGGTAATGTAAATGTGTTTCTTGCAGCATTTACCACAGCCTATGGCCGACTTGAACTGTACACCCTCATGGAACAGCTTCAGCGGCGGGTTCTTTACCACGACACAGACTCTGTGGTCTATGTAAGCAAACCGGGGGATTGGAACCCCCCACTTAGCAACTATCTTGGGGGTTTAACTAGTGAACTCGAAGAGGGTGACCATATTACAGAATGGTCCTCATGTGGGCCCAAAAGCTATGCTTTTAGGACTAAAGCCAATCACGTGGTGTTGAAAGCCAAAGGCGTGACTCAAAACTACGAAAATGCCCCGCGTGTAAACTTGGAATCAATCACGCGCTTGGTCGAGGGGTTCGTAAATGACAAGAATAGTGACTTGGAGATTTTGAGCTCCTACAACAAAATAGTGAGGGATAAAAAGGGGTTCCATCTAAGAAACGCACCACTCACTAAAAGATTCAGGGTAGTCTATGACAAGAGACGGCTATTGCCTGACGGTACCACATTGCCCTTTGGCTACTGACTTATGCTACAAGCCCCCAGTGTGTCTTAAAGCTTAAGATATTATGACTGCTGTCGAGGGTTTTGACCCCCGTCTACAATTGCCTTTTTCAGCATTAATTGCAGGCCCATCAAACAGTGGTAAAACTTTTTTTGTAAAAAGTATTTTAGAGAATTCTGAACATGTGTTATCTCAAAAGCCTGACAATATTGTATGGTGTTATTCATGTTACCAACCTCTGTATGATGAATTATTGAAGACAATAAAAATCAAGTTTGTTGAAGGAATACCCGATTCTCTGTCTGATGATGAACTTCTCCCCCCACATAAAAGCAATCTGCTTGTTTTGGACGATATGCTATTTGCAGGTAGCGAACACCCCGAAATTGCACGAGCTTTTACCCAATATACTCATCATAGAAACCTGTCCGTGCTTTACTTGGTACAGAATGTGTTTCACCAAGGTAAAAATAGCCGTACCATTAGCTTGAATGCCAACTACATGGTATTGTTTAAAAATCCTAGAGACAAACTGCAAATTAGCACTCTAGCTCAGCAGATGTACCCTGGACGGAAATCATACTTTATGGAGAGCTATGAGGACGCTACCAAAGAGCCATTTTCTTATTTAATCGTGGATTTAAAAGCAAATACTCCAGAACACCTTAGGCTACGTACAGGGCTGTTTCCGGGGGAGAGGCCTGCTGCATACCTTCCTAAAAAGTAAACGCTATGTCTCTGCGTTTAAAAAGAAACCTGCCCCTCTTGAGAAGGCTAGTTGGGTCTACAGCTAAAGAACGGAAGGCCATCTTGGGTAGCTGTTCTTCAGATCTCATATTAGCCCTATGTGAGATTGCTTTGAATCTTCTCAAAGGACGCATTCCACTCACCCTGAACCAATTGAAAAAATTAAAGAGACAAAAGACAGCGATCAAACTCTTTGCCAATAAAAGGGCCAGTCTTCAAAAGAAAAGACATAGTATACAACAGTCTGGGGGTTTTCTTCTACCTTTACTCAGTATAGCCGTGCCCTTCATCACCAGCCTTATTGCGGCCAGACGTGGGGGTTGAACACGTGGTGTGATGGCCACTAAAATGTACTTGGTGCCTCAACAAGAGTTGGATAGACTTAAAAAACAAATGCAGGGTCCTGAAGATATCAGACAAACAGCGGAAAATGATTTGGATACGGCCATGAAGGATGTTTTGAACCGAAAAGGATTGAACCCCTATGATAAGATTCAAAAATACACAAACCTAATGCAAAGGTATTTGACTCGGGTAAAGCAAGGGGAGAGAGAGACTAACCATTTAACCCTTTCCCTACCGGACCCTTTAACAGATGTCGAACCTAACGATAGCCATGCCCCTGTAAGGCCTGTACCGGCGATCTTACCTAGTGGAGATAATATGTCGGGTGAAGCTCAAATGCCATTTGAAGATAAAGTTATGCATGACCTACTGACACATGTGCCTTTACGTAACAGGAAGAATGTTAAATACATTATGAACAAGATAAAAGACTCCAAGGGGATAGCTGCTTGGAACGACTCTGGAGAGTTTATCCTTCAGGGCTCTGTGGTCAGGGGGTCACATATGCTGGACTTGCTTAAAAGTACCACGGCTGCCCACAAGGTTGCTGATGACCGAAGGCCTCCCGGCTGGCGTCAGTTTCTTAAGGCCCTGGCAATCCTCAACATCCCCCTCTCCGGTGTACCCAACCATAAGCTTCGTCAACAGATTCAAGCTTTAAAACAAAAGCCTTCAACGAGATACAGCACCCCTAAAGATGCCCCAACGACACCGTCCCCCTATGAAAGCGATGATGCTAACTCATTTACTCCCATGAACGTCTCAGGACCTTTTCCTAATCCCGATCTCTCGGGGTGGTTAGACTTTTGAAAATGACTTTTGAATGACTATGATTAAATTCAATAAATTTTTTATTTGAAAAATAAGCAAGTTAACATTTGTGGCATTCTTGAAACATATGACGTGAGCATACGCCTTGATTACGCGTTCTTAAAGGACACACATTTGAACACTTTTGATATTTTCTAACAAAACAAGATACAAGGTTATCATTACTTCTTAAATCATCCTTATAAAGAGACATAACATCTTCAAAAGAAACTCCCCGGGCTCTTTGGCACAGGTAAAATACACAGTGGTGACCGCATGTAGTGGAAAGGTTATCTTGCACTTGTTTGATGCTGTAGTAGATCTTTGTACCGTTTAGGGTCAAAAAATCTTTAATAGATTTAGGGAAATGTGAAAAACCGGGGGGAAAGCCATAGGAATCAAAAAAAGTTGAGATTTTTCGTCCACCTTCCTGTTCTAATGTCATAGCTAGCCAATGTTCACCAGGCATGTGTTTAGGATGGGTATTGACAATAAACATTGCAGGCCTCTCAGGCCATATCTCAATAGGTAATTCATCACAAGCCAACACTCCACAAAATTGTTTTCCAATCAAGCGGCTCATGAGCCCGTCCAACTCTTGGGTATTCATGTCTTTGCTCAAAGGTTCTTAATAATAATCCACTAAGACCTGTCTTCGGGCATTCACTTCCAAGATTGAATCAGAGCATGCGTAAACAATCATGCTAACTGTACAGGCTAAAGGTGTACGGAAACGCATTTCCAGCCTGAGGTTACCTTGGGACACCACAGACAGATTTCCTGAGGTGTCATCATCAGGGGATAAATTGAAAGCATACAACGTGTAACCCTCTGCAAAATCATTTCTGTCAATAGGTAAAGAGAGATCTTTTAGATGTCGCCCTGTAGCCAGGAATAGATTGTAAAATTCTCGCACAGATATGTTGTTATTAAATTGGGGTTGGAAAGCCTTCGCCGGAACCTGACGTCCGTCCTGACAGAGAGCTACATACTCTGCATTGAAGTGTTGAAAATTAAAGGGTTTTTTATCTAAACTCCCCGTATTAGAGGCGTGATCAACCAGACCTATAACCACATATCTAGGTAAAGGGCCTAGAAATAGGTTTTCTTGACTGCAGATTCTACTGCCCACAGGTATGCTAAAGGTTTTCATGGTAATTCTTTGGAGAGGGTAAAGGGCATTTCCTTTCATCAAAGCATGTGAGTGACCCAGGCGTACGGCCGGAGATACAGACACTTTTTTAATAAAAAGGGTGGCCCCCAACACTTTCAAACTAAAATCCCCGTCTTGGGGAGACATCAGGCAAAAATCATCCTTGGCCCTGGTTAATTTTAATCTTAAATCAACCGAATTTAAGAGTAACCGTTCTTGAAAGAAAATGTCAGAGTGTATAGGGCCTAGCAAATGAAACTCTCGAGATTCGGCGCAGTAGCGAGCTCGTGCCGCTAGTCCTTTGTTTGCACCGGTGGAAGGGTCTGTCGATTCCATAGAGGCTCCTGCAGTATCCTTGCTAAACAGCCCGGCGCTAAATTGGGTTTTGAGAGTGTCTTCGGAGTAGTTTAGTAAACACTCCATGATGGCTCTATATGGGTATGTGGCGCTGCTTTGACTGATCAGGCGTTCACCCAAAGTCACATCAACTTGGGAGAAAATGGTGGCCAAGGGGTAATTAATGAGACTGACTTTGGCATCGCCTGCAATATTAGACCCATCTCTTTTGGTCACTTTTAGACGTAAATGCACCAAGGTGTTGTTGAGGTCCAGATAGTTGTCACCGTGGCCTGGTATGAAAAATTCGATAGGCCCGTTATCGGTAATAGCAGAGAGAGGGGCTATCTCCACATAACTGGATCTATCTATTGAATGCTGCGTTAACGGGGCCGTGAAAAGATCGAGTTCTGTCTTTATAGCTTCAGAGGACATTCGATGTAAAAGAGCCATGTCACTTATTCTTTTAGAAAATACTTCCTAGTATTCTTTTAGCCTGTTTTGGTTCAGACCTCCTCACTTTACCACGTCTTTGACTTACTGAGGTTCTTTTAACAGTTAACCGCCGCTTTTTAGGTGCCGGCCTGCGTCTTAAACCTGGGGGTCTCTTTTTTGGTCTTCGAGACAATATCATAAGCCCCGAGCCTTCTTGATGCTCCACATCTGGTGACGCCCTTCGGGTCATAGCATTGGCTACAACCTCACTTACTATATTTTTAGCCGCGGATTTTAAATGTGGTTTGGCTATGCTGAAGCCCCTCTTCATAAACGGTAAAACCATCCTAAAGAGGTTACGGAATATACCGCCTATCCCCGCACCATACATTGTCGGTGCTCCATGATATCCTGGTAGTCCATTACCAACTTGATCCACATAGTATGAAACATAACGGTTAGGGTCGAGCTGATGGTGCTCCATAACTCTTTTATTTGTATTATGTTTATAAATATAATACAGATATTATATATGTAGAGAGGTTTTGGTGGGTCTAAAGTGGAGTTTTACAAGCGTTTTACCATAAGTAAATTCAATGTTTTCGTTCTGATCCGTTTTAAGCTCAACCAGAATGTTTTCAATATAGTTCTTGCTGACATGTACGTAGTGCGGCTTGTCATAATTGACAGTGACGATGTCCCCATCCTTTCCGTCTATATGAACTGTTCGCAGGAGGGGCACACAGGTGTCTCCGACCCTTTGATAGGTTATGATGTCGGTATACACAAATATGTTGTAAAATCCTGCATGTATATCCGCAGGGAATGGGAATAATTTATCGTTCACATACGTCCATTTATTGGGACCCATCCCCAACATGTAGGCTAAATTACCGCTGGTCTTTATACCTCCGTTAGCAGGCCCTGAGATTTGTATCCTTTTATGGATTGGATTGTAGAATAGGAATATTTCCATCTTGTTCAGGGTTAGGTGTTCATTCAACTCTGAGACGATCCTGTCGACGGTTCTATAGAAACCTTTTTTAAGCTTAATAAGTTTTGCAGGTTCCGATAACCTTTTGCAATAAAAATCACGGTCCTTAGCTTTGATATTATACCAACTATGGGGGTATGTAATCTCGCTGAGACCTACTTCCCAAGCCTCTGATAACTCTATAGGCTTTGGAAAATTGGTTGTATAATTCGAACTCTGATTATTACGATATATCTGTGCCGACGCATTACTGGGGAGAGTCAGGTAGAAGCCGCTGTGTTCCATGATGCCCAACTGTGTACACGCGACTGATGCGCTAGTTATCATGACTAGGGGTTTAAATTAATCCCCGTTGCCTCCACCACATCATGCTCCAATACCCAACTGTTGAACTTTTGAGGCCAGTTTTTCCAGCGGACCAGCAACCATTTTTTACCCTTTTCTCTCTTCTGATCTAGAATCTCCTCCACGTGAAAGACTTTGTCTTTACCCAACTGGACCTTCTGTAATTCCTTTTCATAAAAAGATCCCTCTATAAGATCCCCGTCATAATCTTTTAATTTGTAGACCGGGGGAATGCGTGGCAGACATTCTGTAACGGTAAACAACTCCGAGCTAAAGCCTTGTTCGTATTTTTTGTCGAAAACACCCCTCAACTTTGATATACGAACCAAGTCACCCACTAGGAATTTAAAAGTCATTTTTTTCTTACGGCGAAGTGGGAACAAACCATACATATTTTTAAAGACTTGAAAAGAGTTTTCCGAAGAGACCTCAGAGGGCTTCATACGTATACTCTTATGGAAGCTGTGGTTGTACCCGTTTACTAAATCCTGAACTATGTCTGTATATCTGTGGGTGTTGTGAGCTGTAAAATATCGCCACATCCGCTCTTTCAAAGTCCTATTAAAGCGTTCCACAACCGAAGCTTTCAAATCAGAGCCTGTAGCAAAATGTACTATATTATACTTATTCATTAGCTTCTGAAATGTTTTATTAAAAAATTCTTTTCCGCCATCCGTCTGCACTTTCTTGGGTGCGCCTCCTTCCTTCAAGATCGATTCAAAGGCCCTGGTCACCTCTGCCCCGCTCTTATTTTTTAACACCCTTACATAGGCTAATTTAGAGAAAATATCTATAACCGTTAGCATGTAGCGCTTTCCATCATTTTTATCGGCCAGGGACTGCATGTCACATAGATCCGCCTGAAATTGGGATAAGGGGTGCGTAGAAAAAACTCTATTTCTTGGAAATTGTTTTCTTACAGGTTTATGTAGAGTGTAGGCATCTTGCTCGGATAACCATTCATTCACTTTAGCATCGCTTAACAGACTACCTGTTTCTTCGACTATAGCTCTCTGTAAACGCTCTTTACCCCCATAAGACCCGGGGTTAGCGGGATTATAATATATGTTTTTCAACAGCTGCTCAGCCATCCTTCTTGCCTCTCTGAGGTACAATAACGTTAATGAGCCACTTTCATATAACGACAACATTTCAGTTTGTGAATTTTTATTTTAAGAATGCAACAAGTATTACGTATACAGACAATTCAGGATTTGTTGCAAGATACAAGTCCCAGTTTTCTCAACAATCACAGCATGCAACACCCTGTATATATGGTTTAGATTTACAGTTTTGTGTCGCTGAATTTTTAAAACACACACGTCTGATATATAAGTATATAAACAACAAATATGATACACATTCACATTAAAGGGTGGTTCAAACAAATAATGTAAAATCTTAGCCAAAGTTATTTCTAGTTCTTCAGAATCCTCAACAAGCCTTGATACCATATGTGTCCATTGTAAACTCTCGCCCGTATGTCGGACCTGTTTCATGATTTGCTCCATTTTCAGCAAACGCTCTACATTAGCCCAGGTATTGTGTGTCGTGTAGAACGATCCCTTGTTCACTTTATTTTCAATAATCTGATGCATAACATATGTAAGGTCTCTCAAAAGAAAAAAGGTATTTATTCGCTCAAACATCGTAGACACATAGTTACCCATAGCTCTAAATAACAAAATGTCACTCGGTCTCTTGGGATTTATTGAGCCAGAAAAGCATCACATCAGCCACCACAGCTTCCCGGTATTTGTTGTCGTCCACCAGGGTGTGTCGGATTTCTTTGAGTTTCTCGTGGATGAAGATGGCCTCCTTCAGTTCATGTAGGAAGGCTTCGGTTACCCCGTAAACTCTAGGGATAGACGGCACAATACCCATAGACTCCAGGGCGAGGACCAGCGCTGGTATAAAACGGCAGGACCACAGTCTTTTCACCAGCTCCTCAAAATGATTGAAAAAGTAGTATCTAGGAGGGTCGTAGAGGCAAGGATGACGACGCTGGCTGGGATGATTGATCTCACAGCCGATGCATTTTTCTCGTATATATTCGCCAATCACCACGTCTAAAAGTGTAGCTACAGAGGCCTTGATGGTATCCACAAAAATAGTACTGGCCACCCCATCAAACACATCCTCAGGCTGGGTAAATGTCGGGGGTGTCACGGGTCTTGCCAGGGGTGCGTAGAGTGTAGGGCTTCGTGGCATAGAGTCTTTAGTGTCGGGCCCCCATGACGTAGTGGCTTCCTCGTAGATGGTCTGGAGATCCATGGTGTATGCTGAAATGAAGAACTGGCTGCTTTTTTCTTTTTATTGTAGAACAAGGCCATTGGGTATCTGGGGGGGGCGGGGTTAAAGCATCCGCTTACTTAGTTTTCTTCTGACGCTGTATCTTCTTGAGGCTCTTTTGCATCGTAATCTTTACGATTCGTATATATTATGCACTTCTTTAAATGAACAAGGCTCTGCCGCTGTTGGCTCTGTACAAAGAGAGCATCCAACGGTTGCAACATTTTCAATTCCATTACATCCCAACTCTTAAAAGGAATAAGCAGACGCAGTCGGGTATCCCCAGTCAGGCCACCACCCCTAATGTTGTGGTTTCGGATTGCCTCGTTGCCGATATAGAACTCCACGCAGCCGCACGGTCGTCCATTCTGTCTTTGTATTTTCACCCTGTGAAATATTTGTCCTGAGGAGTCAGGGGTACCTTCCCAACGGGTCTCGTGGCCCGTGAACACACTATACCCCTTGGTGATAAGGCTCAGTTCAGGACACACAACCTTGCGAAAAACCGACCAGTCTTCAACACCATATTCCAAGCCTACAGTCTGGTCTGTATATTCTTCTCCTTCATCTACCGTATAGAGGGTCACTCTACAGGCCAGGTAATCAAACCGATACCCCCACTGCTGACCATTAGACATCAACACTTGATCTGTCAGAGCATTTGCTGGAGGTATTTGGGTTCTATACACATTTAAAAAACGTTTTTTTGGCGCATCATATATTGCGGGTTGATACTTTGCCCTTGCTCTATGGGCAACCCGAGGGCCTGCTTCAGTTGTTACAGTCATCACTTCTTTGTCACCGATCCCAAAATCCATGTTTATTCTTAAGATCTTGTGCACTCTTAAACAGGAATTGTTCTGGGGCTTTATAAGGGGCATTAACCACCCCAAACCGTGAGAAACAGTAACAGGTTGACCTGACACCTGGTCACTTACTCAACCCAAAGCCCCCCCTAACCATCAGGATGTCCTGACCTGAAGCCCAAATATGTGCATGCCCCCCTTCTACACGCCATTGGGTCATCAATCATTACATAGGGTCATAAATCAGGCTTGGGTCATAAATCATTACCGGTTGACCTGACAACTGGACCCTTACTCAACCAGCCAGCCCCCAATCATGCTTGGGTCATAAATCATTACCGGTTGACCTGACAACGGGACCCTTACTCACCCAACCAGCCCCCACCTAACCACCAGGCTGGCCTGACCGGCAGCCCTTGGGACATGTACACGTCATCAGGACATAGGGTTCACATAGCGGTCACATAGGTTCACATAGGGTCATCAATCAAAATTTTGACGTGTGACATCTACTTTAATCTCTCTCCTGTCAAAGTTGGTTAATTTATTTACCTCATGAAAGACAGGAGACACACATTACTGTATCTCTGGTTGTGTCTACTTTTCAATAATCAGATTTACATTTAGATGTTGGATAAAATGAATGAGTAAATATGAAACTATTTGTGAACAGATGTAAAGTGATGTTAGCTTTCTAGCTGAGAATTGTTCTTTATATAAAGTTTTTTTACGCCCACGTGAGCGTAGACTTGTTCGGCGTCTGGAACGCCCCCTTCTTCCACAGAGTATAAAACCCACTTCCTAAAAGAATATACATTAAGTCAGAGAACGCCAGAACGGAGTCCCCACGTTGGAATGGCTACAATTCTACAGGGCATTAGACCAGACAGCGTGCAGCGGTAGCAACACGGCTGACAAATGGTTTAAAACTACAAGAGCAGAAAAGCATGCAGCGGTAGCCTCATGTGAAATGGTTAAGAACTACGGAGACCAGACAACGTGTAGACTTGAAATGGTTAAGAACTAGGGAGACCATACAACGTGTAGCATTGAAATGGTTAAGAACTACAGAGACCATACAACGTGTAGCGTTGGCTACACGGCTAGAAATGGTTCCACTCTAAAACGTTGCCACAGAAGGAGCCAAATCTTAGACGAGGCCTTTTCAGTCTGCAGCTGGAAATGTTCGTAGCCTAGGACGCAGAATACCGACGACCGCCGCAACCAGAGACTTTTCTGTCGACTCTCTCCATCAGATGGACCGGTGACAACAGAGAGAGACAACAAGACATACACTTATAAATATGTAAATTGCAATTTCTTTTCGAATGAGCAGTTGTTCATATTCAAAGTATTAGCAATTTCTATGAGTGTAGTTATCAGCTATGAGTCTCCGGCTCTTGAGTGGTCCCCACCCCCTTTCTTTTGTCTACCAAGCCGTCATATTGGTTTCGTTCGCTAGGGACTTTTTCTTTGTATCATGTCACCCATGTATGAACTAATTGTGTGTTTTTTCATGTATTTCTGTGATTTGATTAGTTAGTAAATACATAATTAAACCAATTTGTATATCGCTGATTCATGATATATGCTAGGGTTCTTGAAGATAGCCAAGGGTTTGTAAACGTTCAGTAATGAAACTTATTAGGTAAAATTCATTAATAAGCGACTGTTTTGATAAGATATGAAAATATCTGATGAGTTACATTTGGGAAACAGAAACTCTGTAAACAACATGTTCCCGTGGTGCCTCGACTTCCTGGTTCATTAAAGTCACATGATTAGTTTAATCGCGTAATTCAATTACACAAAGAGAATTGATTTGATAAAATAGTCTTCATATTTTAATGATAGTCAACGACACGACTATCCTAATGACATATCTGTTGTCGTTCTTTATGGACAGGCTTGATGCTATTGAAATATCTGTTGTTCTTTATGGACAGCGGGTATTTCACCATCGGAGTAGACACCAGCTGTTCTCTCTCTCTTCCAGATTAAAAGGTGTGTCTGCATCAAAATGAGAGAGAGAGAGAGAATTCACTTGAAAGTTGCAGAGGGCTTAGAAAGTGGAAATGTGTGGGTTGGGAACCGTATCGACCACTCACTCCTTTCTCCTCCTCTCTGTCCTGCATTCTGAACATCCCCTGTATCCCAAATTACACCATATATTCCCTGTAATACACTATTTCTGTCCAGGGCCCATATATGGAGGAATAGGGTGCCATTTGGGACGTCCCTCTGAGTCCTAGGAGATGATCACAGCGTTGTCTTGCCCTCCCCTCTGGCTAGACAGGACTCTACTCTGCTCTCTGCAGAGTAATGAAACAACTGGAACCTGAGACTACACATATACATATTCCTTTAGAAGATCTGAGCTTCTATTCAGAAAGTCTTCTTAGAGTAGGAACGCTGATCTAGGATCAGTTTTTTGTCCTTTTAGAATATAATGAACGGACAGCGGAGGATCTGGTCCTAGATCAGCGTGCTTTATGAATATGGGGCCTGGACAAGACTCACTGGTTTATTTAACCAGATTATCATTACATACAATCCTGAACAACCCGGTGTTTCCCCATTACCCGGAAACACCGGGTTGTTCAGAACTGTATGTAATGGGGAAACACTGGGTTGTATGTAATGGGGAAACACTGGGTTGTATGTAATGGGGAAACACTGGGTTGTATGTAATGGGGAAACTCTGGGTTGTATGTAATGGGGAAACACTGGGTTGTATGTAATGGGGAAACACTGGGTTGTATGTAATGGGGAAACACTGGGTTGTATGTAATGGGGAAACACTGGGTTGTATGTAATGGGGAAACACTGGGTTGTATGGAATGGGGAAACACTGGGTTGTTTGTAATGGGGAAACACTGGGTTGTATGTAATGGGGAAACACTGGGTTGTATGTAATGGGGAAACACTGGGCTGTATGTAATGGGGAAACACTGGGTTGTATGTAATGGGGAAACACTGGGTTGTATGGAATGGGGAAACACTGGGTTGTATGGAATGGGGAAACACTGGGTTGTATGTAATGGGGAAACACTGGGTTGTATGTAATGGGGAAACACTGGGTTGTATGGAATGGGGAAACACTGGGTTGTATGGAATGGGGAAACACTGGGTTGTATGTAATGGGGAAACACTGGGTTGTATGTAATGGTGAAAAACACTGGGTTGTATGGAATGGGGAAACACTGGGTTGTATGTAATGGGGAAACACTGGGTTGTATGTAATGGGGAAACACTGGGTTGTATGTAATGGGGAAACACTGGGTTGTTTGGAATGGGGAAACACTGGGTTGTATGTAATGGGGAAACACTGGGTTGTATGTAATGGGGAAACACTGGGTTGTTTGGAATGGGGAAACACTGGGTGGTATGTAATGGGGAAACACTGGGTTGTATGTAATGGGGAAACACTGGGTTGTATGTAATGGGGAAACACTGGGTTGTATGTAATGGGGAAACACTGGGTTGTTTGTAATGGGGAAACACTGGGTTGTATGTAATGGGGAAACACTGGGTTGTATGTAATGGGGAAACACTTGGGTTGTATGTAATGGGGAAACACTGGGTTGTTTGGAATGGGGAAACACTGGGTGGTATGTAATGGGGAAACACTGGGTTGTATGTAATGGGGAAACACTGGGTTGTATGTAATGGGGAAACACTGGGTTGTATGTAATGGGGAAACACTGGGTTGTTTGTAATGGGGAAACACTGGGTTGTATGTAATGGGGAAACACTGGGTTGTATGTAATGGGGAAACACTGGGTTGTATGTAATGGGGAAACACTGGGTTGTATGGAATGGGGAAACACTGGGTTGTATGTAATGGGGAAACACTGGGTTGTATGTAATGGGGAAACACTGGGCTGTATGTAATGGGGAAACACTGGGTTGTATGTAATGGGGAAACACTGGGTTGTATGTAATGGGGAAACACTGGGTTGTATGTAATGGGGAAACACTGGGTTGTATGTAATGTTATCTTCTAACACGGAGGTCCTCTCTGTATCTACGTAATACTGCTTTCCTTCCTGCCTCTGTTCCAATGTGGTCTTCCTTTCCAGCCCAGCCAATCAGTCCCTCTCTCTCAGGGCCTCATCATCCCTGATTGGTTGATATGGATCTCTACTGTAGGAAGAGGATTATTCGAGCCTGGTATAATTGGCCTCAGGTGTACTGTACACTCAGTGTCAGTCACAGGGTCGGACAGAGTGAGTTTCTACTGGAGCTTTCACTGTCATTAGCATCAGGCTCAATGGCTTTTTGTCCTCTGTGAGTTGCCGTAGATTAGAAGTTACATCAATGCTGTATTGGTTTAAGCCGGACCAGTCGATTACTTAGGAGATGGAGAGGTGTTGTCATTTGGTCCGGTTGGGTTTCTGTCTATACAGAAAGAGCTTACAGATTCGGAACAAAATCAAATACAACTATTTTATATTGTCACATGCGCCGAATACAACAGGTGTAGTAGACCTTACCGTGAAATGCTGAATACAACAGGTGTAGTAGACCTTACCGTGAAATGCTGAATACAACAGGTGTAGTAGACCTTACCGTGAAATGCTGAATACAACAGGTGTAGTAGACCTGACAGTGAAATGCTGAATACAACAGGTGTAGTAGACCTTACCGTGAAATGCTGAATACAACAGGTGTAGTAGACCTGACAGTGAAATGCTGAATACAACAGGTGTAGTAGACCTGACAGTGAAATGCTGAATACAACAGGTGTAGTAGACCTCACAGTGAAATGCTGAATACAACAGGTGTAGTAGACCTCACAGTGAAATGCTGAATACAACAGGTGTAGTAGACCTGACAGTGAAATGCTGAATACAACAGGTGTAGTAGACCTGACAGTGAAATGCTGAATACAACAGGTGTAGTAGACCTGACAGTGAAATGCTGAATACAACAGGTGTAGTAGACCTCACAGTGAAATGCTGAATACAACAGGTGTAGTAGACCTCACAGTGAAATGCTGAATACAACAGGTGTAGTAGACCTCACAGTGAAATGCTGAATACAACAGGTGTAGTAGACCTCACAGTGAAATGCTGAATACAACAGGTGTAGTAGACCTCACAGTGAAATGCTGAATACAACAGGTGTAGTAGACCTCACAGTGAAATGCTGAATACAACAGGTGTAGTAGACCTTACAGTGAAATGCTGAATACAACAGGTGTAGTAGACCTCACAGTGAAATGCTGAATACAACAGGTGTAGTAGACCTCACAGTGAAATGCTGAATACAACAGGTGTAGTAGACCTTACAGTGAAATGCTGAATACAACAGGTGTAGTAGACCTTACAGTGAAATGCTGAATACAACAGGTGTAGTAGACCTCACAGTGAAATGCTGAATACAACAGGTGTAGTAGACCTCACAGTGAAATGCTGAATACAACAGGTGTAGTAGACCTTACAGTGAAATGCTGAATACAACAGGTGTAGTAGACCTTACAGTGAAATGCTGAATACAACAGGTGTAGTAGACCTCACAGTGAAATGCTGAATACAACAGGTGTAGTAGACCTGACAGTGAAATGCTGAATACAACAGGTGTAGTAGACCTTACAGTGAAATGCTGAATACAACAGGTGTAGTAGACCTTACAGTGAAATGCTGAATACAACAGGTGTAGTAGACCTCACAGTGAAATGCTGAATACAACAGGTGTAGTAGACCTGACAGTGAAATGCTGAATACAACAGGTGTAGTAGACCTTACAGTGAAATGCTGAATACAACAGGTGTAGTAGACCTCACAGTGAAATGCTGAATACAACAGGTGTAGTAGACCTTACAGTGAAATGCTGAATACAACAGGTGTAGTAGACCTCACAGTGAAATGCTGAATACAACAGGTGTAGTAGACCTTACAGTGAAATGCTGAATACAACAGGTGTAGTAGACCTCACAGTGAAATGCTGAATACAACAGGTGTAGTAGACCTCACAGTGAAATGCTGAATACAACAGGTGTAGTAGACCTTACAGTGAAATGCTGAATACAACAGGTGTAGTAGACCTCACAGTGAAATGCTGAATACAACAGGTGTAGTAGACCTTACAGTGAAATGCTGAATACAACAGGTGTAGTAGACCTTACAGTGAAATGCTGAATACAACAGGTGTAGTAGACCTGACAGTGAAATGCTGAATACAACAGGTGTAGTAGACCTGACAGTGAAATGCTGAATACAACAGGTGTAGTAGACCTCACAGTGAAATGCTGAATACAACAGGTGTAGTAGACCTTACAGTGAAATGCTGAATACAACAGGTGTAGTAGACCTTACAGTGAAATGCTGAATACAACAGGTGTAGTAGACCTGACAGTGAAATGCCGAATACAACAGGTGTAGTAGACCTTACAGTGAAATGCTGAATACAACAGGTGTAGTAGACCTGACAGTGAAATGCTGAATACAACAGGTGTAGTAGACCTTACAGTGAAATGCTGAATACAACAGGTGTAGTAGACCTCACAGTGAAATGCTGAATACAACAGGTGTAGTAGACCTCACAGTGAAATGCTGAATACAACAGGTGTAGTAGACCTTACAGTGAAATGCTGAATACAACAGGTGTAGTAGACCTCACAGTGAAATGCTGAATACAACAGGTGTAGTAGACCTTACAGTGAAATGCTGAATACAACAGGTGTAGTAGACCTCACAGTGAAATGCTGAATACAACAGGTGTAGTAGACCTCACAGTGAAATGCTGAATACAACAGGTGTAGTAGACCTTACAGTGAAATGCTGAATACAACAGGTGTAGTAGACCTTACAGTGAAATGCTGAATACAACAGGTGTAGTAGACCTCACAGTGAAATGCTGAATACAACAGGTGTAGTAGACCTTACAGTGAAATGCTGAATAAAACAGGTGTAGTAGACCTCACAGTGAAATGCTGAATACAACAGGTGTAGTAGACCTCACAGTGAAATGCTGAATACAACAGGTGTAGTAGACCTTACAGTGAAATGCTGAATACAACAGGTGTAGTAGACCTCACAGTGAAATGCTGAATACAACAGGTGTAGTAGACCTTACAGTGAAATGCTGAATACAACAGGTGTAGTAGACCTTACAGTGAAATGCTGAATACAACAGGTGTAGTAGACCTGACAGTGAAATGCTGAATACAACAGGTGTAGTAGACCTGACAGTGAAATGCTGAATACAACAGGTGTAGTAGACCTCACAGTGAAATGCTGAATACAACAGGTGTAGTAGACCTTACAGTGAAATGCTGAATACAACAGGTGTAGTAGACCTTACAGTGAAATGCTGAATACAACAGGTGTAGTAGACCTGACAGTGAAATGCCGAATACAACAGGTGTAGTAGACCTTACAGTGAAATGCTGAATACAACAGGTGTAGTAGACCTGACAGTGAAATGCTGAATACAACAGGTGTAGTAGACCTTACAGTGAAATGCTGAATACAACAGGTGTAGTAGACCTCACAGTGAAATGCTGAATACAACAGGTGTAGTAGACCTCACAGTGAAATGCTGAATACAACAGGTGTAGTAGACCTTACAGTGAAATGCTGAATACAACAGGTGTAGTAGACCTCACAGTGAAATGCTGAATACAACAGGTGTAGTAGACCTTACAGTGAAATGCTGAATACAACAGGTGTAGTAGACCTCACAGTGAAATGCTGAATACAACAGGTGTAGTAGACCTAACAGTGAAATGCTGAATACAACAGGTGTAGTAGACCTTACAGTGAAATGCTGAATACAACAGGTGTAGTAGACCTTACAGTGAAATGCTGAATACAACAGGTGTAGTAGACCTCACAGTGAAATGCTGAATACAACAGGTGTAGTAGACCTCACAGTGAAATGCTGAATACAACAGGTGTAGTAGACCTCACAGTGAAATGCTGAATACAACAGGTGTAGTAGACCTCACAGTGAAATGCTGAATACAACAGGTGTAGTAGACCTCACAGTGAAATGCTGAATACAACAGGTGTAGTAGACCTTACAGTGAAATGCTGAATACAACAGGTGTAGTAGACCTGACAGTGAAATGCTGAATACAACAGGTGTAGTAGACCTCACAGTGAAATGCTGAATACAACAGGTGTAGTAGACCTCACAGTGAAATGCTGAATACAACAGGTGTAGTAGACCTGACAGTGAAATGCTGAATACAACAGGTGTAGTAGACCTCACAGTGAAATGCTGAATACAACAGGTGTAGTAGACCTCACAGTGAAATGCTGAATACAACAGGTGTAGTAGACCTAACAGTGAAATGCTGAATACAACAGGTGTAGTAGACCTCACAGTGAAATGCCGAATACAACAGGTGTAGTAGACCTGACAGTGAAATGCTGAATACAACAGGTGTAGTAGACCTTACAGTGAAATGCTGAATACAACAGGTGTAGTAGACCTGACAGTGAAATGCTGAATACAACAGGTGTAGTAGACCTGACAGTGAAATGTTTACTTATAAGTCCTTAACCAACAATTCAATTCAAGAAATAGAGTTAAGAAGAAAATATTGACTAAATAAATAAAAGTAAAAAAGATATATATTTATAAAATCATGAAATAACACTGGGTAGACAGGACTCTGCTCTCTGCAGAATAATGAAACTCTTCAGGCTCCATTGTAAGACCTGAAGACACCTCAACAAATGACCACGATGCTTCCTGAGAATAGAAGTAACCGTTTGATCTATATTATATCTACGCCTGGATACAAAGAGGCTTCAATATACATCATCTCTACTGTAGACGTATGCAGAACAGAACCCTCCAATACCATGATTACATTGCATTACATTTAAATGCCCCTGAACCAGCCAATTAAATTATATTATAAATTATAACGGTTTCACCAAAGTAACATTAACATTTTACACTACAATAAAGTCAGGTATTAAAGCTCAGACAGAGACTACATCCCAACTGGCACCCTATTCCCTATATAGTGCACTACT